>NC_053025.1:509952764-509999241 GCF_003073215.2 Triticum urartu | reverse complement strand
GGTAGAGCCCGCTACCGAGGAGCCCGTTGAGTTTGCTTGTGAGGATCCAGTCAACTCTGACAACAGTGCAGGCAAGATGATCATACCCTCGAAATCACTACTATCTTTGCTATGCTAGTTTGCTCGCTCTTTTGCTATGCCAATGCTACGATGCCTACCTTTTGCTTGTCAGCCTCCCAATTGCCATGTCAACCTCTAACCCGCCTTGTCCTAGCAAACCGTTGATTGGCTATGTTACCGCTTTGCTCAGCCCCTCTTATAGCGTTGCTAGTTGCAGGTGAAGATTGGAGGCCGTTCCTTGTTGGAACATCTTTTATTTACTTGTTGGGATATCATTATATTGCTATGTTATCTTAATGCATCTATATACTTGGTAAAGGGTGGAAGGCTTGGCCTCTCGCCCTAGTTTCCGTCATATCGGTGTTATGTTCCCGGATTTTGCGTTCCTTACGCGGTTGGGTCATAATGGGAACCCCTGATATTTCGCCTTGATTAAAGCTTTTCCAGCAATGCCCAACATTGGTTTTACCATTTGCCACCTAGCCTTTTCTTTGGGTTCTGCAGACTCAAGGGTCATCTTATTTTAACCCCCCCGGGCCAGTGCTCCTCTGAGTGTTGGTCCACCTGTCAGCTACCGTGGCCACCAGGGGCAACTCTGGGCTGGCCTACCCGTACCTAAGACAATCTGAGTGTGCCCTGAGAACGAGATATGTGCAGCTCCTATCGGGATTTGTCGGCACATTCGGGCGGTGTTGCTGGTCTTGTTTTAACCTGTCGAATTGTCTTGTTGTACCGGGTTGCCGAGTCTGATCGGTGTGTCTCGGGTGGAGGTCTATTCCTTCGTTGACCGTGAGAGCTTGTCATGGGCTAAGTTGGGACTCCCCTGCAGGGATTGAACTTTCGAAAGCCGTTGCCCGCGGTTATGGGCAGATGAGAATTTGTTAATGTCCGGTTGTAGATAACTTAAACCTTAATTAATTAAAATGAATCAACCGAGTGTGTTACCATGATGGCCTCTTCTCGGCGGAGTCCGGGAAGTGGACACGGTGTTGGAGTTATGCTTGCGCAGGTTGTTCCTCTAGATTCTCGCTCGTGCTTTGCCTCCTCTTCTCGCTCTCTTTTGCGGATAAGTTAGCCACCATACATGCTAGTCACTTGCTGCAGCTCCACATATACTTGCCTTACCCTTCCTATAAGCTTAAATAGTCTTGATCGCGAGGGTGCGAGATTGCTGAGTCCCCGTGGCTCACAGATACTATAATTCCAGATGCAGGTCCAGGTGATTTCGCTCCAGGTGCCGAGTACGAGCTCAAGTGGGAGTTCGACGAGGACTCTCAGCGTTATTATGTTTCCTTTCCCGACGATCAGTAGTGGTGCCTAGTTGGGGTTCGATTCAGGGCCTTGTCGCATGTTGGGTTTTCTTCTATTTTGGCACCGTAGTCGGGCCATGAGTGTTTGTATGATGGATGTTATTTATGTACTTTGATGTGACGTGGCGAGTGTAAGCCAACTATGTATCTCCCCCTTTTATTATATATTACATGGGATGTTGTAATGATTGCCTGACTTGCGACATTGCTTTCAATGCGGTTATGTCTCTAAGTCGTGCCTCGACACGTGGGAGCTATAGCCGCATCGAGGGCGTTACAAGTTGGTATCAGAGCCTTCCCCGACCTTAGGAGCCCCATTGCTTGATCGTTTTTAGCAGCCGAGTTGTGTCTAGAAAAATGTTTTGAGTCTTTAGGAATTATATACCGGAGAGCTTAGGAATTCTTTTTACTTCCCAGTCTCCTCATCGCTCTGGTAAGGCATCCTGACGTAGAGTTTTGACTCTTCTCTTCTCAAAGTTTTTTTTTAGGATCACGCGAGTATCTTGGATTTGTTCCGATGGCTTATGATGAGAATACTGTCTTGGTGCCTCCTGTCAGGGGTTTAGTGGAAGTGTCCCGGGGAGTTGAGCTCTGAGGTGTTGTCATCATAATTTTATCGTTGCAATTCTGGAATACTTCAGATATGTCCGCCGACATCGAAAATCTCTTTTATGCAGTTCGTTGGTGAGATAACCTCGACGCCACCCAGTACTGGGGCGGGAGTTCGGGAGTATCGCCATAACTTGTATAACAGATGCTTTTCGAAGGTTGAGGTAAATGGTTTCCGAAGTTTTCTTGGTTATGTGTTGAAGGATGGATATAGCTGGATGTAGGATTTGCTAGTTTGGGTGAGATATTATGCTTCCCCTGTATCCCCAACACCTGATTGCATAACCGGAAAAGTTCGGGAGTTTCATAGGTGGGAATTCGCCCTATAGTGAGTCGTATTACAATTCACTGGCCGTCGTTTTACAACGTCGTGACTGGGAAAACCCTGGCGTTACCCAACTTAATCGCCTTGCAGCACATCCCCCTTTCGCCAGCTGGCGTGTTGTCATCATAATTTTATCGTTGCAATTCTGGAATACTTCAGATATGTGCGCCGACATCGAAAATCTCTTTTATGCAGTTCGTTGGTGAGATAACCTCGACGCCACCCAGTACTGGGGCGGGAGTTCGGGAGTATCGCCATAACTTGTATAACGGATGCTTTTCAAAGGTTGAGGTAAATGGTTTCCGAAGTTTTCTTGGTTATGTGTTGAAGGATGGATACAGCTGGATGTAGGATTTGCTAGTTTGGGTGAGATATTATGCTTCCCCTGTATCCCCAACACCTGATTGCATAACCGAAAAAGTTCGGGAGTTTCATAGGTGGGAATTCTAGTAGCTCTAGTTCTTCTTCCACGGATATTGGTTTGAGATTGGGATTTCTTACCGATTATTCATTCTTGATCCGTACCTTATTGATTTATTTCTCTACCTTAATTCTACGTGGCTTCTCAATTTATGGATATGTGACCATTTGAAGAGGAATGCATTCGTTCATTTTGTTCGGATGTGAAGACTATATGTTGCAATTTTCATTCCATTGGATTCAGCGTCAATATTTATCTGTCAATGTGCTAATGGTGGTCAACCTCTTCAGGATGGCTCCCGCTAAGAGCACCAGTCAGAACCAGAATCAAGATCCGCCACCGCCTCCACCTCCTCCAGAGGAATGGCAAGCTGTGATGGCCGCAACCAATGCAAACACTCAGCTGATCATGCAAATTCTTCAAGAGCGCAATCAAGGCAGTCAAGGGAATCAAGGCAGCAATCAGAGTCACTTTGCTACACTCAACCAGTTCCTTGCTAACGGGCCAAAGACTTTCAGCAATTGTGTTGAGGCAACCGATGCTGACGATTGGCTTGTGGATCTGTGTAAGCATTTCGAGTGCAGCAACGTCAGGCCTGAGGACTTTGTCAAGTTCGCTTCCTTCCAACTCAAAGATCAAGCTGCAGAATGGTTCCAGCAGTACAAGGATTCCAGAGGTGGACGTATTATCACTTGGGATGATTTCCGTCGAGATTTCCGAGCTCATCATATTCCGCAGAGCGTGGTTGAAAGTAAGCGTGAGGAATTCCGCAATCTGAAGGAAGGCTCTTTGTCTTTCTATGACTACAACAAGTTGTTCCAGAAGCTTGCCCGCGTTGCCAAGCAGGACGTGCCTGATGAGAAGAGCATGATATATCAGTTCAGGTGGTCTCAGAGAATATTCAGCTCGCTCTTGTTCTCTTCGAGCCCTTGAGATACGATGAGTTCTACAACATGGCACTGAAGCAAGAGGCTGCTCAGTTGAGGTGTGATGCTTCCAAGAAGCGAGCCAGAGATGTTAATCCTTCTTCCTCACCTCAAGTGGCCAAGCAGCAGAAGTTTTGGCTTCCTCCTCCTCCGTTCCGTCAGCCGTATCAGCAGAAGAGCAAAGGTGGCAGTGGTTCTTCCCACCCACCCAACCCTGGCTTTCAGAACAAGACTTCGTCTCAAGCTCCAAGATCGAGTGCTCCGTATCACCGTCCGCTTTCAGAGGTCACGTGCAACAAGTGCCAACAGAAGGGTCACTATGCCAACAAGTGTTTCAACCAGAGGCGTCTTCCTCCTCTCCTGTCAGATCGGCAAAGTACAGCTGTGGGTCAAGGCATAACCCCAAGCATGCCAAGTCAATTTGGATGAATGCAGCTCAGGCAGAGGACTCGTTCAGATGTGATCATTGGGTAACCTTCCTGTTAATGATATTCCTGCAAATGTTCTTTTTGACACGGGTGCATCGCATTGTTTCATCTCGAGACCGTTTTCATCTAAGCATGGGTTGCCTTTGCAAATTTTGCCTAGTCCTTTAGCAGTTGTCTCTCCCGGTAAGCGCATGCAGGCTAACTCCATTGCTCCGGATGTTACTATCACTTTGGGTGACTACAAGTTTCTATCTTCTCCAACGGTTCTTGGTGACTCGGATATTGATCTTATTCTCGGAATGGATTGGCTTTCTAAGCACAAGGCTCAGCTTGATTGTGCAGCCAGGCAGATTCAATTGACTCATTCGTCTGAGGATGTAATTGTCTTTGCCGCTCGGAGATAATATATCGTCTGTTTTCTCTCAATGAGAAGGGTGAATTGGATGCCATCTCGCAAATTCCATCGTTTTGAGAATCAAGACGTCTTCCAGAAGAGACTCCCAGGAATTCCTCCGCCACCGGCAGTTGAATTCGTTATTGAACTTGAACCTGGCACGGAACCTGTGTGCAAACGTTCTTACAAGCTCGGACCTAAAGAGTTGAAGGAGCTGAAGAAGCAACTCGATGAGCAAGAAAGAATGGGTCTCATCCGGCCTAGTTCTTCTCCGTGGGGTTGTGGTGTTCTTTTTGTGAAGAAGAAGGATGGAACGGACCGACTTTGTGTTGATTACCGTCCAGTGAACAAGAAGACCATCAAGAACAAATACCCACTTCCCAACATCAATGAGCTGTTCGAACAACTCAAAGGTGCCCAAGTATTCTCCAAGTTTGATCTCCGTATGGGTTATCACCAGATTCGCATTCGTGAAGAAGATATTCCCAAGACAGCATTCAGAACAAGCTTTGGTTCATATGAATACACTGTCATGTCTTTTGGCCTCGCCAACGCTCCTCCGACGTTCTCTCGCATGATGAATTTCATCTTCAACGCCTACACCAATGACTTCGTTTTGGTCTATCTCGATGACATTCTGGTTTTCTCGAAGAACAAGGAAGATCATGCCAAGCACTTGCGTTTGGTTCTCGATAAGCTCAGGGAACATCAGTTCTATGCCAAGTTCTCCAAGTGTGAATTTTGGCTCGATGAGGTTCTTTATCTTGGTCATATCATCTCTGCCAAGGGCATTTCCGTGAATCCCGAGAAGGTATCCGCAATTGTGAATTGGGAACCTCCTCAGAATGTGAAGCAACTCCGCAGTTTCCTCGGTCTCGCAAGCTATTGCCGAAGATTCGTTGAAAACTTTTCTAAGATCGCGAAGCCTCTCTCAAATCTTCTTCAGAAGCACGTCAAGTACGTTTGGTCTCCGGAGTGTGATATTGCTTTCAACACTTTGAAAGAGAAGTTGATCACTGCTCCAGTTCTGACCCCGCCTGATGAATCCAAGCCGTACGAGGTCTTTTGTGATGCCTCTCTCCAAGGTCTTGGCGCAGTATTGATGCAAGAGAAGAAAGTTGTTGCTTATACATCTCGCCAGTTGAAGCCTAATGAGAAGAACTACCCCACTCATGATCTCGAGTTGGCGGCAGTTGTGCATGCTCTTTTGACTTGGAGACATCTTCTATTGGGAAGAAAAGTGGACATTTTCACTAATCACAAGAGTCTCAAGTACATCTTCACTCAGCCTAATCTCAACCTAAGGCTAACTCGATGGGTCGAAATGATTCAAGAATATAATCCGAGTATTGAGTATACTCCAGGCAAGGCCAATGTGATTGCTGACGCTTTGAGCAGAAAGGCCTACTGCAAAAGTCTGATTCTCAAGCCTTATCAACCCGAGCTTTGTGAAGCTTTCCATAAACTTAATCTGCAAGTTGTTCCTCAAGGTTTCCTCGCCAACCTTCAAGTCTCTCCTACCTTAGAAGACCAGATTCGGCAAGCCCAGCTTCTTGATGCTATGGTGAAAAAGGTGAAGATTGGGATTGCCAAGAGTCAGTCCAAGTACAAGTGCTACCGCCTTGATGACAAGGACACTCTCTTCTTCGAGGATCGTATTGTTGTGCCCAAAGGTGAACTTCGTAAAGTGATCATGAACGAGGCTCAAAATTCTCTCCTCTCCATCCACCCGGGGAGCATGAAGATGTATCAGGACCTTAAGCAAGCTTATTGGTGGACTCGAATGAAGCGCGAGATTGCTCAATTCGTGAATGAATGTGATGTCTGCAGAAGAGTGAAGGCAGAACACCAAAGGCCAGCAGGTCTCCTCCAACCTCTTGCCATTCCAGAATGGAAGTTTGACCACATTTAAATGGACTTCGTGACTAGGTTTCCAAAGTCCAAGCGTGGCAATGATGCTATATTCGTTGTCATCGACAAGCTCACCAAAGTGGCTCACTTTCTGCCTATCAAAGAGTGATCACTGCAGCTCAATTGGCGGAACTCTATACCTCTCGCATTGTCTCTCTGCACGGTATTCCTCAAGTGATCTCTTCAGACCGTGGCCGCATCTTTACCTCGAAGTTTTGGGATTCTTTTTAGAAGGCCATGGGCACGAACATCCGCTTGAGCACTGCTTTCCATCCTCAAACAAGTGGTCAAGTCGAGCGTGTCAACCAGATTCTTGAAGATATGCTCAGGGCTTGTGTGATCTCCTTCGGCATGAAGTGGGAGGATTGTCTTCCTTATGCTGAATTCTCCTATAACAACAGTTTTCAAGAAAGTTCGGGCAAGGCCCCATTTGAAATTCTGTATGGCAGGAAGTGCCGTACCCCTCTCAACTGGTCTGAAACCGGTGAACGTCAGCTGCTGGGTAATGACTTAATCACAGAAGCAGAAGAAATGTGCAAAGTCATTCGTGATAACCTCAAAGCAGCCCAATCTCGTCAGAAGAGCTACTATGATAGTAAGCACCGTGATTTGGCTTTCGAGATCAGAGATCATGTTTACCTCCGTGTCTCTCCTATGAAAGGTACTCGTCGCTTCGGTATCAAAGGGAAGCTTGCCCCTAGATACGTGGGACCTTTCAAGATTGTTAGCAAGAGAGGCGACCTCGCCTATCAACTCGAGCTTCCTTCAAACTTTGCAAATGTTCATGACGTGTTCCATGTCTCTCAGCTTCGAAAGTGCTTCAAGACTCCTGATCGCACAGTCAACTTCGAGGACATTGAGCTCCAAGAAGATCTCTCCTATCGTGAGCACCCAGTTGCTATTCTTGAAGAGACTGAACGCAAGACTCGCAACAAGTCAATCAAATTTCTCAAAGTGAAGTGGTCACACCATTCCGACCGTGAAGCTACCTGGGAACACGAGGATCACCTCCGTTCTGGGTACCCGGAGTTCTTTCAGTCCTAGATCTCGGGACGAGATCTTTTCGTAGTGGTGGAGTGTTGTAACACCCCGGATATAACTTTCCCTATTTGTACTCCAACTCTTGCCGTTTCCGGCGTTAAGTTATATTTATTTCTCGGGTTCGGGTTTTGTCTCCGTGTGTTGTTTTCGTTTTCATGCATCTCATATCATGTCATCATGTGCATTGCATTTGCATACGTGTTCATCTCATGCATTCGAGCATTTTCCCCGTTGTCCGTTTTGCATTCCGGCGCTCTGCTGGTGTTTTATTTCTGTTGTCATTTCTAGCTTTCTTTCGTGTGTGGGGATTAACCATTTCCGGATTGGACCGAGACTTGTCATGCGGCCTTGGTTTACTACCGGTAGACCGCCTGTCAAGTTTCGTACCATTTGGACTTCGTTTGATGCTCCAACGGTTAACCGAGGGACCGAGGCCTCGTGTGTGTTGCAGCCCAACACCCCTCCAATTTGGCCCAAAACCCACCAAACCTCTCCATCATCTAGAGCGTTCGATCACGATCGCGTGGCCGAAAACCGCACCTCATTTGGACTCTCCTAGCTCCACTTATGCCTATATATAGCCCTCCAATTCGGATTCTTCCCCGAAACCCTAGTCCAAAAAAAGATCCACCGCGCCGGCCGGACACGTCCGATCCGACCGGACGCAGCGCCGCAGCCAGCCAGGCGCCGCCACGTGGCGGGCGGACCACATCCCCGCGCCTCCCAGCCGCCGGCCCGTTCGGCCCGAGGCCGGCCCCCGCCTCCGCGTTCCAGGCCGAGCCGCCTCGCCACCCGCGCCGCCATCTCCTCCCTCTCCGGCTGCCGGCGCCGCCCCGCTGCACCGCCCGGAGCCGGCCGGACCTCGCCGCCAAGCCGCCGGAGCTCCGGTGCCGCGCCGCTCCTCCCGGCCACCGCCGCCTCGCCCGGCCCGCCTCGGGTCAACGCCGCCGCCTCCCCGGCCCTCCTCTCCTTCCCCGGCGAGCCCATCTCCTCCGGCCACACGACCACCTCGCCGGCCATCCTCGGGAGATGCACGCATGAACAGTGCCCCAGGCCGATCTGGATCTCAGATCTAAAAAAAAAACCCTAATCTCGGGTTGACTTTTCCCTCTCCTTTTAGATTTTTATGCCTACTTTGACCGCCCGTAACTTTGCATCTGTAGCTCCTTTTTGGACATATAATATATCAAAATGTTCGCCTCGACGAATACAACATTTCATTCCATTGCATCATTTTCATTTAAGCTCATCTTGATGCACAAAATGCTGTTAGAAGGAGGCTTCGTGAGTTAAATGTCAGATCTGCTAGTTCATCTTAGACTTTTGTCATTTTTGCCATGATTAATGTGTGCATGCTATGCCTGTGAGTCCTCATATGTTTTGTTAAGAATTTTGTCTTATTTCCAGAGGTGCAACCCATGAATTTTTAGGATGTGTGTGGTGACTTGTCCAAGCTCGCAAAGAGAGGCACCCGGGAAATCTGTTTTCAGAGACAGTTGTTTTCACCAAGTCTGGGATATTTTAGTTGATGATGCCATATGTTCAGCTTGTTTCCTAGTGATCCGTGCCTCTTTTGAGGATGATCAGTAAAGGAGTTTTGTTAATCATATTATGCTCTATCCATCCATGTCTTTGTTTGCAATTATGGAGCACCATAGTTTGAGTCAATCAAGCTCTCCTTTTGCTTCGTGGTGAATCTGGGCAGATCGTCAACTCGTTTGCGATTTTTCCGGCGTTGTTGTAGTTGATCCGTGCATGCTATGCCATTGTTCTTGCCATGTCTAGCTTGTATTTTGTGCCTTCTTAATGGATGTATGCTTGCCTTGCTGTGACTTGCACCATGGTGAGTGCATCGAGCTCGTTTACATGCCTTCGTGAGTTATATTTCAGCATGTCTCAGTTTTCACTAAGTCTGAAAACTGATTGTGTTTTAGCTATGTTCGTGTGCCCGTTAATATATTTTGTGAACCCTTTTGGCCCCAGGTCACTTTGGGTACTTTTGTTAAGCTTGTTGAGTAGCTCCATGCCATGTTCTTACTTGTCTATGTTCAGGTCTCTGTATCATGTTGTTTTGCTGCTCCGAAGAGGGCTATCGTGATCTGAAATTTCAGACAAGTGTTAATTTCACTAAGTCTGGAATCTGTTTTGCATTTGCGTTTTTGCCATGCTTGTTTGAACCTCATAATGGATGAATTGGCCGTGTCTCAGTGCTAGTCTTTTGTTAAGCATCTTGTGTGCATCCCTGCCATGTATTTTTTTGTCATGATTGGTGGCTGTAGCATGTTCATTTCGTTGCATTTTGATGCCTACTTGCTGTAAATCACAGACCGGTGTCATATCTTAAAACGCTTGCCATTTCCAAACCGTAACTCCGATTCCAATGATCTTTATATCGTTTTCAAGCGATTTCATCCCCTCTATCCAGTGGCACCCTTGGAATTCCAAGTTGAGGCCAGGTTCATGCATTTCCTGTCATATCTTGCATTTTGCATCCCGCATCGCATCCCGCATAGCATATCATCATTTCATCTTATTGCTTGGTCTTGCACGTGGTTGATTGTATCCTTGTTGCTTGTTTGTCTTGTTGGGTAGAGCCGGGAGACGAGTTCGCTACCGAGGAGCCCGTTGAGTTTGCTTGTGAGGATCCGGTCAACTCTGACAACTGTGCAGGCAAGATGATCATACCCTCGAAATCACTACTATCTTTGCTATGCTAGTTTGCTCGCTCTTGCTATGCCAATGCTACGATGCCTACCATTTGCTTGTCAGCCTCCCAATTGCCATGTTGAACCTCTAACCCACCATGTCCTAGCAAACCGTTGATTGGCTATGTTACCGCTTCGCTCAGCCCCTCTTATAGCGTTGCTAGTTGCAGGTGAAGTTTGGAGGCCGTTCCTTGTTGGAACATTTATTTACTTATTGGGATATCATTATATTGCTATGTTATCTTAATGCATCTATATACTGGGTAAAGGGTGGAAGGCTCGGCCTCTCGCATAGTGTTTTGTTCCACCCTTGCCGCCCTAGTTTCCGTCATATCGTGTTATGTTCCCGGATTTTGCGTTTCTTACGCGGTTGGGTTATAATGGGAACCCCTTGATATTTCGCCTTGATTAAAGCTTTTCCAGCAATGCCCAACCTTGGTTTTACCATTTGCCACCTAGCCTTTTCTTTCCCTTGGGTTCTGCAGACTCAAGGGTCATCTTATTTACCCCCCCCCCCCGGGCCAGTGCTCCTCTGAGTGTTGGTCCAAACTGAGCCTCTGCAGCGCCACCTCGGGGAAACTCGAGGGTGGTTTTAGTTGTGGATTGCTTATCTGAGTGTGCCCTGAGAAAGAGATATGTGCAGCTCCTATCGGGATTTGTCGGCACATTCGGGCGGTGTTGCTGGTCTTGTTTTAACCTGTCGAAGTGTCTTGAATTACCGAGATACCGAGTCTGATCGGAACGTCTTGGGAGGAGGTCTATTCCTTCGTTGACTGAGAGCTTGTCATGGGCTAAGTTGGGACTCCCCTGCAGGGATTGAACTTTCGAAAGCCGTGCCCGCGGTTATGGGCAGATGGGAATTTGTTAATGTCCGGTTGTAGATAACTTGAACCTTAATTAATTAAAATGAATCAACTGAGTGTGTTACCGTGATGGCCTCTTCTCGGCGGAGTCCGGGAAGTGGACACGGTGTTGGAGTTATGCTTGGCAGGTTGTTCTTCTAGATTCCCGCTCGCGCTTTGCCTCCTCTTCTCGATCTCTTTTGCATATAAGATAGCCACCACATATGCTAGTCGCTTGCTGCAGCTCCACTTATATTTGCCTTATCCATTCCTATAAGCTTAAATAGTCTTGATCGCGAGGGTGCGAGATTGCTGAGTCCCTGTGGCTCACAGATACTACAACTCCAGATGCAGGTCCAGGTGATTCCGCTCCAGGTGACGAGTACGAGCTCAAGTGGGAGTTTGACGAGGACTCTCAGCGTTATTATGTTTCCTTTCCCGATGATCAGTAGTGGTGCCTAGTTGGGGTTCGATTCAGGGCCTTGTCGCATGTTGGGTTATTTTCTATTTTGGTGCCGTAATCGGGCCATGAGTGATTGTTTGATGGATGTTATTTATGTACTCTGATGTGACGTGGCGAGTGTAAGCCAACTATGTATCTCCCCCTTTTATTACTTATTACATGGGATGTTGTAATGGTTGCCTGACTTGCGACATTGCTTTCAATGCGGTTATGTCTCTAAGTCGTGCCTCGACACATGGGAGCTATAGCCGCATCGAGGGCGTTACATAGGAGAAGAGTAAGCCTTGGCTAGAGTTTCAAGATAAGTAAGATTGAGCTTCTCAAAACTCTTTGTAAGGAGGGTGAGCTCTTCTTCCTTAGTCTTAAGTGACACAGATAGGAGCTCACAATCCTTAGAGGGAGAGAAGCATGAGACTTCACAAGCTTACTTTTATCATTCATCAACTCTTTGCATGAGTCATTAGCCTTTTTCAAGGAGGCAAGATCTTCAGTATGAACTGATACGTCTCCAACGTATCTATAATTTTTGATTGTTCCATGCTATTATATTATCTGTTTTGGATGTTTATGGGCTTTATTATACACTTTTATATTATTTTTGGGACTAACCTATTAACCCAGAGCCCAGTGCCAGTTTCTGTTTTTCCTTGTTTTAGAGTATCGCAGAAAAGGAAAATCAAACGGAATCCAATTGACCTGAAACTTCACGGAACTTATTTTTGGACCAAAAGAAGCCCATGGAGTATCAGAGTTGGACTAGGAGAGTCCCGGGCTGCCCACGAGGGTGGGGGCACGCCCACCCCCCTGGGCGCGCCCCCTTCCTCATGGATAGCCCGGAGGTCCACCGACGTACTTCTTCCTCCCATATATACCCATATACCCTAAAAACTTCAAGGAGCACAGTAGATCGGGAGTTCCGCCACAAGAAGCCTCTGACCGAAAACCAATCTAGACTTGTTACGGCACCCTACCGGAGGGGGAAATCCCTCTCCGGTGGCCATCTTCATCATCCCGGTGCTCTCCATGACGAGGAGGGAGTAGTTCTCCCTCGGGGCTGAGGGTATGTACCAGTAGCTATGTGTTTGATATCTCTCTCTCTCTCTGTGTTCTTGAGGTGGTACGATCTTGATGTATCGCGAGCTTTGCTATTATAGTTGGATCTTATGATGTTTCTCCCCTCTACTCTCTTGTAATGGATTGAGTTTTCCCTTTGAAGTTATCTTATCGGATTGAGTCTTTAAGGATTTGAGAACACTTGATGTATGTCTTGCGTGGGATACCCGTGGTGACAATGGGGTATTCTATTGATCCACTTGATGTATGTTTTGGTGATCAACTTGCGGGTTCCGCCCATGAACCTATGCATAGGGGTTGGCACACGTTTTCGTCTTGACTCTCTGTAGAACTTTGGGGCACTCTTTGAAGTACTTTGTTGTTGGTGAATAGATGAATCTGAGATTGTGTGATGCATATCGTATAATCATACCCACGGATACTTGAGGTGACATTGGAGTATCTAGGTGACATTAGGGTTTTGGTTGATTTGTGTCTTAAGGTGTTATTCTAGTACGAACTCTATGATAGATTGAACGGAAAGAATAGCTTCATGTTATTTTACTACGAACTCTTGAATAGATCGATCAAAAGGATAACTTTGAGGTGGTTTCGTACCCTACCATAATCTCTTCGTTTGTTCTCTCTATTAGTGACTTTGGAGTGACTCTTTGTTGCATGTTGAGGGATAGTTATATTGATCCAATTATGTTATTATTGTTGAGAGGACTTGCACTAGTGAAAGTATGAACCCTAGGCCTTGTTTCAACGCATTGCAATACCGTTTGTGCTCACTTTTATCATTAGTTACCTTGCTGTTTTTATATTTTCAGATTACAAAAACCTTTATCTACTATCCATATTGCACTTGTATCACCATCTCTTCGCCGAACTAGTGCACCTATACAATTTACCATTGTATTGGGTGTGTTGGGGACACAAGAGACTCTTTGTTATTTGGTTGCAGGGTTGTTTGAGAGAGACCATCTTCATCCTACGCCTCCCACGGATTGATAAACCTTAGGTCATCCACTTGAGGGAAATTTGCTACTGTCCTACAAACCTCTGCACTTGGAGGCCCAACAACGTCTACAAGAAGAAGGTTGTGTAGTAGACATCAAGCTCTTTTCTGGCGCCGTTGCCGGGGAGGTTAGCGCTTGAAGGTATATCTTTAGATCTTGCAATCGAATCTTTTTGTTTCTTGTTTTACACTAGTTTAGTTTATAAAAGAAAATTACAAAAAAATGGAATTGAGTTTGCCTCATACGCTTCATCTTTTTAATATCTTTCGTGAGTATGATGGAAAGGAAAATTGTGCTCAAGTGCTAGAAGAAGAATGCATTAGAATGTTTGGCACTAAATATTTGAATGATGAGCATGATTGCAATGTTGTTAGTATGAATTCCTTGAATATCCATGATGCTAATGATATGCAAAGCCACAAGCTTGGGGAAGCTATGTTTGATGAAGATGATATTTTTTGTCCCCCAAGTTTTGATGAGAAAATTTATTATGGTGAAAGCATGCCTCCTATTTATGATTATTATATTGAAGAAAGTGGATTTGGAGAGGTCATGACTTTATTTTGTGATGAATCCACTATTCCGGAAGAGGTTCCAATTGATTATGAGAACAAAGTTGCTATCTATGATGATTATTGTGATGACTTGTATGTAATAAAGAATAATGATATCCATGAAACTTGTCATAGTGATTTTAGTTTTCAATAGGATTATGCCTCACATGATAATTATTTTGTTGAGTTTGCTCCCACTATTATTCATGAGAAGAATTTTGCTTGTGTGGAGAGTATTAAAATTTCTATGCTTGTAGATAATGAAAAGAATGCTTTATGTGATAGTTATATTGTTGAATTCATTCATGATGCTACTGAAAATTATTATGAGGGGGGAACATATACTTGTAGGAATTGCAATAATGTCAAGTTTCCTCTCTACGTGCTTAAAGTTTTGAAGCTATGCTTGCTTTGCCTTCCTATGCTAGTTGATTATTGCTCCCATAAGTTATTTAATCACAAAATCCCTATGCATAGGAATAAGGTTAGACTTAAATGTGCTAGTCATATTCTTCATGATGCTCCCTTTATGTTACAGTTCTTATCTTTTATGTGAGCATCGTTGAAATCATCATGCCTAGCTAGGGGCGTTAAACGATAGCGCTTGTTGGGAGGCAACCCAACTTTATTTTTGTTCCTTGATTTTTGCTCCTGTTTAGTAATATCTCTCTCTGTTATTTTTTTTTTTTTTTTTTTGTTTTTTTAATTAGTGTTGTGTGAGAGATATTTATTACTAAACAGGAAAAAATCAAGGAACAAAAATAAAGTTTGGGTTGCCTCCCAACAGCGCTATCGTTTAACGCCCCTAGCTAGGCATGATGATTTCAACGATGCTCACATAAAAGATAAGAACTGTAACATAAAGGGAGCATCATGAAGAATATGACTAGCACATTTAAGTCTAACCTTATTCCTATGCATAGGGATTTTGTGATTAAATAACTTATGGGAGCAATAATCAACTAGCATAGGAAGGCAAAGCAAGCATAGCTTCAAAACTTTAAGCACGTAGAGAGGAAACTTGACATTATTGCAATTCCTACAAGTATATGTTCCCCCCTCATAATAATTTTCAGTAGCATCATGAATGAATTCAACAATATAACTATCACATAAAGCATTCTTTTCATTATCTACAAGCATAGAAATTTTAATACTCTCCACACAAGCAAAATTCTTCTCATGAATAATAGTGGGAGCAAACTCAACAAAATATTATCATGTGAGGCATAATCCTAATTGAAAACTAAAATCACTATGACAAGTTTCCATGGATATCATTATTCTTTATTACATACAAGTCCATCACAATAATCATCATAGATAGCAACTTTGTTCTCATAATCAATTGGAACCTCTTCCGAAATAGTGGATTCATCACAAAATAAAGTCATGACCTCTCCAAGTCCACTTTCATCAATATAATCATCATAAATAGGAGGCATTCTTTCATCATAATAAATTTTCTCATCAAAACTTGGGGGACAAAAAATATCATCTTCATCAAACATAGCTTCCCCAAGCTTGTGACTTTGCATATCATTAGCATCATGGATATTCAAGGAATTCATACTAACAACATTGCAATCATGCTCATCATTCAAATATTTAGTGCCAAACATTTTAATGCATTCTTCTTCTAACACTTTGGCACAATTTTCCTTTCCATCATACTCATGAAAGATATTAAAAAGATGAAGCGTATGAGGCAAACTCAATTCCATATTTTTTGTAGTTTTCTTTTATAAACTAAACTAGTGCTAAAACAAGAAACAAAAATATTCGATTGCAAGATCTAAAGATATACCTTCAAGCGCAAACCTCCCCCACAACGGCGCTAGAAAAGAGCTTGATGTCTACTACACAACCTTCTTCTTGTAGACGTTGTTGGGCCTCCAAGTGCAGAGGTTTGTAGGACAGGAGCAAATTTCCCTCAAGTGGATGACCTAAGGTTTATCAATCCGTGGAGGCGTAGGATGAAGATGGTCTCTCTCAAGCAACCCTGCAACCAAATAACAAAGAGTCTCTTGTGTCCCCAACACACCCAATACAATGGTAAATTGTATAGGTGCACTAGTTCGGCGAAGAGATGGTGATACAAGTGGTATATGGATGGTAGATAAAGGTTTTTGTAATCTGAAAATATAAAAACAGCAAGGTAACTAATGATAAAAGTGAGCACAACGGTATTGCAATGCGTTGAAACAAGGCCTAGGGTTCATACTTTCACTAGTGCAAGTCCTCTCAACAACAATAACATAATTGGATCATATAACTATCCCTCAACATGCAACAAAGAGTCACTCCAAAGTCACTAATAGAGAGAACAAACGAAGAGATTATGGTAGGGTACGAAACCACCTCAAAGTTATCCTTTTGATCGATCTATTCAAGAGTCGTAGTAAAATAACATGAAGCTATTCTTTCCGTTCAATCTATCATAGAGTTCGTACTAGAATAACACCTTAAGACACAAATCAACCAAAACCCTAATGTCACCTAGATACTCCAATGTCACCTCAAGTATCCGTGGGTATGATTATACGATATGCATCACACAATCTCAGATTCATCTATTCAAACCAACACAAAGTACTTCAAAGAGTGCCCCAAAGTTTCTACCGGAGAGTCAAGACGAAAACGTGTGCCAACCCCTATGCATAGGTTCATGGGCGGAACCCGCAAGTTGATCACCAAAACATACATCAAGTGGATCAATAGAATACCCCATTGTCACCACGGGTATCCCACGCAAGACATACATCAAGTGTTCTCAAATCCTTAAAGACTCAATCCGATAAGATAACTTCAAAGGGGAAAACTCAACATTACAAGAGAGTAGAGGGGGAGAAACATCATAAGATCCAACTATAATAGCAAAGCTCGCGATACATCAAGATCGTACCACCTCAAGAACACAGAGAGAGAGAGAGATATCAAACACATAGCTACTGGTACATACCCTCAGCCCCGAGGGAGAACTACTCCCTCCTCGTCATGGAGAGCACCGGGATGATGAAGATGGCCACCGGAGAGGGATCGCCCCCTCTGGCAGGGTGCCGGAACGGGTCTAGATTGGTTTTCGGTGGCTACGGAGGCTTTCGGCGGCGGAACTCCCGATCTATTGTGTCCTCGAAGTTTTTAGGGTATATGGGTATATAGGAGGAAGAAGTACGTCGGTGGACCTCCGGGCTGTCCACGAGGCAGGGGGCGCGCCCAGGGGGGTGGGCGTGCCCCCACCCTCGTGGGCAGCCCGGGACTCTCCTAGTCCATCTCTGATACTCCATGGGCTTCTTTTGGTCCAAAAATAAGTTCCGTGAAGTTTCAGGTCAATTGGATTCCGTTTGATTTTCCTTTTCTGCGATACTCTAAAACAAGGAAAAACAGAAACTGGCACTGGGCTCTGGGTTAATAGGTTAGTCCCAAAAATAATATAAAAGTGTATAATAAAGCCCATAAACATCCAAAACAGATAATATAATAGCATGGAACAATCAAAAATTATAGATACGTTGGAGACGTATCAGTTCATACTGAAGATCTTGCCTCCTTGAAAAAGGCTATTGACTCATGCAAAGAGTTGATGAATGATAAAAGTAAGCTTGTGAAGTCTCATGCTTCTCTCCCTCTAAGGATTCTGAGCTCCTATCTGTGTCACTTAAGACTAAGGAAGAAGAGATCACCCTCCTTACAAAGAGTTTTGAGATGCTCAATCTTACTTATCTTGAAACTCTAGCCAAGGCTTACTCTTCTCCTATGTAACGCCCTCGATGCGGCTATAGCTCCCATGTGTCGAGGCACGACTTAGAGACATAACCGCATTGAAAGCAATGTCGCAAGTCAGGCAACCATTACAACATCCCATGTAATAAGTAATAAAAGGGGGAGATACATAGTTGGCTTACACTCGCCACGTCACATCAGAGTACATAAATAACATCCATCAAACAATCACTCATGGCCCGATTACGGCACCAAAATAGAAAATAACCCAACATGCGACAAGGCCCTGAATCGAACCCCAACTAGGCACCACTACTGATCATCGGGAAAGGAAACATAATAACGCTGAGAGTCCTCGTCAAACTCCCACTTGAGCTCGTACTCGTCACCTGGAGCGGAATCACCTGGACCTGCATCTGGAGTTGTAGTATCTGTGAGCCACAGGGACTCAGCAATCTCGCACCCTCGCGATCAAGACTATTTAAGCTTATAGGAATGGATAAGGCAAATATAAGTGGAGCTGCAGCAAGCGACTAGCATATGTGGTGGCTATCTTATATGCAAAAGAGATCGAGAAGAGGAGGCAAAGCGCGAGCGGGAATCTAGAAGAACAACCTGCGCAAGCATTACTCCAACACCGTGTCCACTTCCCGGACTCCGCCGAGAAGAGGCCATCACGGTAACACACTCAGTTGATTCATTTTAATTAATTAAGGTTCAAGTTATCTACAACCGGACATTAACAAATTCCCATCTGCCCATAACCGCGGGCACGGCTTTCGAAAGTTCAATCCCTGCAGGGGAGTCCCAACTTAGCCCATGACAAGCTCTCACGGTCAACGAAGGAATAGACCTCCTCCCAAGACGTTCCGATCAGACTCGGTATCTCCGGTAACTCAAGACACTTCGACAGGTTAAAACAAGACCAGCAACACCGCCCGAATGTGCCGACAAATCCCGATAGGAGCTGCACATATCTCTTTCTCAGGGCACACTCAGATAAGCAATCCGTACAACTAAAACCAGCCCTCGAGTTTCCCCGAGGTGGCGCTGCAAGGGGCTCTAGTTTGGACCAACACTCAGAGGAGCACTGGCCCGGGGGGGGGGGGTGTAAATAAGATGACCCTTGAGTCTGCAGAACCCAAGGGAAAGAAAAGGCTAGGTCGCGAATGCTAAAACCAAGGTTGGGCATTGCTGGAAAAGCTTTAATCAAGGGGAAATATCAAGGGGTTCCCGTTATAACCCAACCGCGTAAGGAACACAA
Source organism: Triticum urartu (assembly GCF_003073215.2). Lineage (NCBI taxonomy): Eukaryota > Viridiplantae > Streptophyta > Magnoliopsida > Poales > Poaceae > Triticum > Triticum urartu. Next base: position 509,980,190 of record NC_053025.1, on the reverse strand, counting down.
AATTCGGGAACATAACACCGATATGACGGAAACTAGGGCGGCAAGAGTGGAACAAAACACTAGGCGAGAGGCCGAGCCTTCCACCCTTTACCAAGTATATAGATGCATTAAGATAACATAGCAATATAATGATATCCCAAACAAGTAAATAAATGTTCCAACAAATGTTCCAATAGGAACGGCTCCAATCTTCACCTGCAACTAGCAACGATGTAAGAGGGGCTGAGCAAAGCGGTAACATAGCCAATCAACGGTCTGCTCGGACAAGGTGGGTTAGAGGTTTGACATGGCAATTGGGAGGCTAACAAGAAAAAGGTAGGCATCGTAGCATTGGCATAGCAAGAGCGAGCAAACTAGCATAGCAAAGATAGTAGAGATTTCGAGGGAATGATCATCTTGCCTGCACTGTTGTCAGAGTTGACTGGATCCTCACAAGCAAACTCAACGGGCTCCTCAGTAGCGAACTCGTCTCCCGGCTCTACCCAACAAGACAAACAAGCAACAAGGATACAATCAACAACGTGCAAGACCGAGCAATATGACGAAATGATGATATGCTATGCGGGATGCGATGCGGGATGCAAAATGCAAGATATGACAGGAAATGCATGAACCTGGCCTCAACTTGGAGAACTTAGTGTGCCACTGGATAGAGGGGATGAAATCGCTTGAAAACGATATAAAGATCATTGGAATCGGAGTTACGGTTTGGAAATGGCAAGCGTTTTAAGATATGACACCGGTCTGCGATTTACAGCAAGTAGGCATCTAAACGCAATGCAACGAACATGCTACAGCCACCAAACATGACAACAAAATACATGGCAGGGATGCACACAAGATGCTTAACAAAAGACTAGCACTGAGCCACGGCCAATTCATCCATTATGAGGTTCAAACAAGCATGGCAAAAACGCAAATGCAAAACAGATTCCAGACTTAGTGAAATTAACACTTGTCTGAAATTTCAGATCATGAAGCCCTCTTCGGAGCAGCAAAACAACATGATACATGACCTGATTAGACAAGTAAGAACATGGCATGGAGCTACTCAACAAGCTTAACAAAAGTCCCAAAGTGACCTGGGGCCAAAAGGGATCACAAAATATACTAACGGGCACACGAACATAGCTAAAACACAATCAGTTTTCAGACTGTGAAAACTGAGACATGCTGAAATATAACTCACGAAGGCATGTAAACGAGCTCGATGCACTCACCATGGTGCAAGTCACAGCAAGGCAAGCATACATCCATTAAGAAGGCACAAAATACAAGCTAGACATGGCAAGAACAATGGCATAGCATGCACGGATCAACTACAACAGCCGGAAAAATCGCAAACGAGTTGACGATCTGCCCAGATTCACCACGAAGCAAAAGGAGAGCTTGATTGACTCAAACTATGGTGCTCCATAATTGCAAACAAAGACATGGATGGATAGAGCATAATATGATTAACAAAACTCCTTTACTGATCATCCTCAAAAGAGGCACGGATCACTAGGAAACAAGCTGAACATATGGCATCATCAACTAAAATATCCCAGACTTGGTGAAAACAACTGTCTCTGAAAACAGATTTCCCGGGTGCCTCTCTTTGCGAGCTTGGACAAGTCACCACACACATCCTAAAAATTCATGGGTTGCACCTCTGGAAATAAGACAAAATTCTTAACAAAACATATGAGGACTCACAGGCATAGCATGCACACATTAATCATGGCAAAAATGACAAAAGTCTAAGATGAACTAGCAGATCTGACATTTAACTCACGAAGCCTCCTTCTAACAGCATTTTGTGCATCAAGATGAGCTTAAATGAAAATGATGCAATGGAATGAAATGTTGTATTCGTCGAGGCGAACATTTTGATATATTATATGTCCAAAAAGGAGCTACAGATGCAAAGTTACGGGCGGTCAAAGTAGGCATAAAAATCTAAAAGGAGAGGGAAAAGTCAACCCGAGATTAGGGTTTTTTTTTTAGATCTGAGATCCAGATCGGCCTGGGGCACTGTTCATGCGTGCGTCTCCCGAGGATGGCCGGCGAGGTGGTCGTGGTGGCCGGAGGAGATGGGCTCGCCGGGGACGGAGAGGAGGGCCGTGGGCCCGGACGTCGAGGACGGCGGTGGCGGCTCGGCGGCGACCCGAGGCGTCGGGCGAGGCGGCGGTGGCCGGGAGGAGGCGGCGCGGCACCGGAGCTCGGCGGCTTGGCGGCGAGGTTCGGTCCGGCTCCGGGCGGTGGAGCGGGGCGGCGCCGGCGGCCGGAGAGGGAGGAGATGGCGGCGCGGGTGGCGAGGCGGCTCGGCCCGGACGCGGAGGCGGGGGCCGGCCTCGGCGCGGGCCGGCGGCTGGGAGGCGGCGGGGATGTGGTCCGCCCGCCACGTGGCGGCGCCTGGCTGGCTGCGGCGATGCGTCCGGTCGGATCGGACGTGTCCGGCCGGCGCGGTGGATCTTTTTTTTTTAGGGTTTCGACGGGGAAGAAGATCCGAATGGAGGGGCTATATTAGGCATAAGTGGAGCTAGGAGAGTCCAAATGAGGTGCGGTTTTCGGCCACGCGATCGTGATCGAACGCTCTAGGACATGGAGCAGAGTTTGGTGGGTTTTGGGCCAAATTGGGGGTGTTGGGCTGCACACACACGAGGCCTTTTCGGTCCCTCGGTTAACCGTTGGAGTATCAAACGAAGTCCAAATGGATACGAAACTTGACAGGCGGTCTACCGGTAGTAAACCAAGGCCGCTTGGCAAGTCTCGGTCCAATCCGGAAATGTTTAATCCCCACACACGAAAGAAAGCTAGAAATGACCACCGGAGGAGAACGAAGCGCCGGAATGCAAAACGGACAACGGGGAAAATGCTCGATGCATGAGATGAACACGTATGCAAATGCAATGCACATGATGACATGATATGAGATGCATGAACAAAAACAAACACACGGAGACAAAGACCCGAACCCGAGGAAAATAAATATAACTTAACGCCGGAAACGGCAAGAGTTGGAGTACAAATTGGGAAAGTTACATCCGGGGTGTTACAACACTCCACCACTACGAAAAGATCTCGTCCCGAGATCTAGGACTGAAAGAACTCCGGGTACTCAGAACGGAGGTGATCCTCGCGTTCCCGGGTAGGTTCACGGTCGGAATGGTGTGACCACTTGACTTTGAGAAATTTGATTGACTTGTTGCGAGTCTTGCGTTCAGTCTCTTCAAGAATAGCAACTGGGTTCTCACGATAAGAGAGATCTTCTTGGAGCCCAATGTCCTCGAAGTTGACTGTGCGGTCAGGAGTCTTGAAGCACTTTCAAAGCTGAGAGACGTGGAACACATCATGAACATTTGCAAAGTTTGAAGGAAGCTCGAGTTGATAGGAGAGGTCGCCTCTCTTGCTGACAATCTTGAAAGGTCCCACGTATCTAGGGGCAAGCTTCCCTTTGATACCGAAGCGACGAGTACCTTTCATAGGAGAGACACGGAGGTAAACATGATCTCCGATCTCGAAAGCCAAATCACGGTGCTTACTATCATAGTAGCTCTTCTGGCGGGATTGAGCTGCTTTGAGGTTATCTCGAATGACTCTGCACATTTCTTCTGCTTCTGTGATTAAGTCATTACCCAAAAGTTGACGTTCATCGGTTTCAGACTAGTTGAGAGGGGTACGGCACTGCCTGCCATACAGAATTTCAAATGGGGCCTTGTCCGAACTTGCTTGAAAACTGTTGTTGTATGAGAATTCGGCATAAGGAAGACAATCCTCCCACTTCATGCCGAAGGAGATCACACAAGCCCTGAGCATATCTTCAAGAATCTGGTCGACACACTCGACTTGACCGCTTGTTTGAGGATGGAAAGCAGTGCTGAAGTGGATGTTCGTGCCCATGGCCTTCTGAAAAGAATCCCAAAACTTCAAGGTAAGCATGCTGCCACGGTCTGAAGAGATCACTTGAGGAATACCGTGCAGAGAGACAATACGAGAGGTATAGAGTTCCGCCAATTGAGCTGCAGTGATCGACTCTTTGATAGGCAGAAAGTGAGCCACTTTAGTGAGTTTGTCGATGACAACGAATATAGCATCATTGTCACGCTTGGACTTTGGAAACCCAGTCACGAAGTCCATTTCAATGTGGTCAAACTTCCATTCTGGAATGGCAAGAGGTTGGAGGAGACCTGCTGGCCTTTGGTGTTCTGCCTTCACTCTTCTGCAGACATCACATTCATGCACGAATTGAACGATCTCGCGCTTCATTCGAGTCCACCAATAAGCTTGCTTGAGGTCCTGATACAGCGTCGTGCTCCCAGGGTGGATGGAGAGGAGAGAATTGTGAGCCTCGTTCATGATCATTTTTCAGAGGTCACCTTTGGGCACAACAATACGATCCTCGAAGAAGAGAGTGTCCTTGTCATCAAGGCGGTAGCACTTGTACTTGGATTGACTCTTGGCAATCCCAATCTTCTCCTTTTTCACCAGAGCATCAAGAAGCTGGGCTTGGCGAATTTGGTCTTCTAAGGTAGGAGAGACTTGAAGGTTGGCAAGGAAACCTTGAGAAACAACTTGCAGATTAAGTTTGCGGAAAGCTTCACAAAGCTCGGGTTGATAAGGCTTAAGAATCAGACTGTTGCAGTAGGCCTTTCTGCTCAAAGCGTCAGCAATCACATTAGCCTTGCCTGGAGTATACTCGATACTCGGATTATACTCTTGAATCATTTCGACCCATCGAGTTTGCCTGAGGTTGAGATTAGGCTGAGTGAAGATGTACTTGAGACTCTTGTGATCAGTGAAAATGTCCACTTTTCTTCCCAATAGAAGATGTCTCCAAGTCAAAAGAGCATGCACAACTGCCGCCAACTCGAGATCATGAGTGGGGTAGTTCTTCTCATTAGGCTTCAACTGGCGAGATGTATAAGCAACAACTTTCTTCTCTTGCATCAATACTGCGCCAAGACCTTGGAGAGAGGCATCACAAAAGACCTCGTACGGCTTGGATTCATCAGGCGGAGTCAGAACTGGAGCAGTGATCAACTTCTCTTTCAAAGTGTTGAAAGCAATATCACACTCCGGAGACCAAACATACTTGACGTGCTTCTGAAGAAGATTTGAGAGAGGCTTCGCGATCTTGGAAAAGTTTTCAACGAATCTTCGGCAATAGCTTGCGAGACCGAGAAAACTGCGGAGTTGCTTCACGTTCTGAGGAGGTTCCCAATTCACAATTGCGGAAACCTTCTCGGGATTCACGGAAATGCCCTTGGCAGAGATGATATGACCAAGATAAAGAACCTCATCGAGCCAAAATTCACACTTGGAGAACTTGGCATAGAACTGATGTTCCCTGAGCTTATCGAGAACCAAACGCAAGTGCTTGGCATGATCTTCCTTGTTCTTCGAGAAAACCAGAATGTCATCGAGATAGACCAAAACGAAGTCATTGGTGTAGGCGTTGAAGATGAAGTTCATCATGCGAGAGAACGTCGGAGGAGCGTTGGCGAGGCCAAAAGACATGACAGTGTATTCATATGAACCAAAGCTTGTTCTAATGGTCTTGGGAATATCTTCTTCACGAATGCGAATCTGGTGATAACCCATACGGAGATCAAGTTTGGAGAATACTTGGGCACCTTTGAGTTGTTCGAACAGCTCATTGATGTTGGGAAGTGGGTATTTGTTCTTGATGGTCTTCTTGTTCACTGGACGGTAATCAACACAAAGTCGGTCCGTTCCATCCTTCTTCTTCACAAAAAGAACACCACAACCCCACGGAGAAGAACTAGGCCGGATGAGACCCATTCTTTCTTGCTCATCGAGTTGCTTCTTCAGCTCCTTCAACTCTTCAGGTCCGAGCTTGTAAGGACGTTTGCACACAGGTTCGTGCCAGGCTCAAGTTCAATAACGAATTCAACTGGCCGGTGCGGAGGCATTCCTGGGAGCTCTTCTGGAAAGACGTCTTGATATTCGCAAACGACTGGAATTTGAGAGAAGCATCCAATTCACCCTTCTCATTGAGAGAAAACAGACGGATAGTATTATCCCGAGCGGCAAAGACAATTACATCCTCAGACGAATGAGTCAATTGAATCTGCCTGGCTGCACAATCAAGCTGAGCCTTGTGCTTAGAAAGCCAATCCATCCCGAGAATAAGATCAATATCCGAGTCACCAAGAACATTTGGAGAGGACAAGAACTTATAGTCACCCAAAGTGATAGTAACATCCGGAACGCATACTCGAGATGTCATTTGACGGGCCGGAGAGACAATAGCCAACGGCTTCGGCAACACTTGAGTAACAAAATCATGCTTAGATGCAAAAGGTCTCGACTGAAACAATGCGATGCACCAGTGTCAAAAAGAACTTTTGCAGGAATATCATTAACAGGAAGGTTACCCATGATCACATCTGACGAGTCCTCTGCCTGAGCTGCATTCATCAAATTGACCTTGGCATGCTTGGGGTTATGCTTGACCACAGCTGTACTTGCCGATCTGACAGGAGGAGGAGGAGGAAGACGCCTCTGGTTGAAACACTTGTTGGCATAGTGACCCTTCTGTTGGCACTTGTTGCACGTGACCTCTGAAAGCGGACGGTGATACGGAGCACTCGATCTTGGAGCTTGAGACGAAGTCTTGTTCTGAAAGCCAGGGTTGGGTGGGTGGGAAGAACCACTGCCACCTTCTCTTCTGCTGATACGGCTGACGGAACGGAGGAGGAGGAAGCCAAAACTTCTGCTGCTTGGCCACTTGAGTAGAGGAAGAAGGAGTAACATCTCTGACTCGCTTCCTGGAAGCATCACACCTCAACTGAGCAGCCTCTTGCTTCAGTGCCATGTTGTAGAACTCATCGTATCTCAAGGGCTCGAAGAGAACAAGAGCGAGCTGAATATCTTCTCTGAGACCACCCCTGAACTGATATATCATGCTCTTCTCATCAGGCACGTCCTGCTTGGCAAAGCGGGCGAGCTTCTGGAACAACTTGTTGTAGTCATAGACAGACAAAGAGCCTTGCTTCAGATTGCGGAATTCCTCACGCTTGCTTTCAACCACGCTCTGCGGAATATGATGAGCTCGGAAATCTTGACGGAATTCATCCCAAGTGATAACACGTCCACCTCTGGAGTCCTTGTACTGCTGGAACCATTCTGCAGCTTGATCTTTGAGTTGGAAGGAAGCGAACTTGACAAAGTCCTCAGGCCTGACGTTACTGCACTCGAAATGCTTGCACAGATCCACAAGCCAATCGTCAGCATCGGTTGCCTCAACACAATTGCTGAAAGTCTTTGGCCCGTTAGCAAGGAACTGGTTGAGTGTAGCAAAGTGACTCTGATTGCTGCCTTGATTCCCTTGACTGCCTTGATTGCGCTCTTGAAGAATTTGCATGATCAGCTGTGTGTTTGCATTGGTTGCGGCCATCACAGCTTGCCATGCCTCCGGAGGAGGTGGAGGTGGTGGCGGATTCGGATTCTGACGTGCGCTTTAGGGAGCCATCCTGAAGAGGTTGACCATCCATTAGCACTATAGACAGATAAATATTGAAGCTGAATCCAACGGAATGAAAATTGCAACATATAGTCTTCGCATCCGAACCAAATGAACGAATGCATTCCTCTTCAAATGGTCACATATCCATATATTGATAAGCCACGTAGAATTAAGGTAGAGAAATAAATGAACAAGGTACGGATCAAGAACGAATAATCGGTCAGAAATCCCAATCTCAAACCAATATCCGTGGAAGAAGAACTAGACCTACTAGAATTCCCACCTATGAAACTCCCGAACTTTTCCAGTTATGCAATCAGGTGTTGGGGATATGGGGGAAGCATAATAACTCACCCAAACTAGCAAATCCTACATCCAGCTGTATCCATCCTTCAACACATACCCAAGAAACCTTCGGAAACCATCTACCTCAACCTTCGAAAAGCATCCGTTATACAAGTTATGGCGATACTCCCGAACTCCCGCCCCAGTACTGGGTGGCGTCGAGGTTATCTCACCAACGAACTGCATAAAAGAGATTTTCGATGTCGGCGAACATATCTCAAGTATTCCAGAATTGCAACGATAAAATTATGATGACAACACCTCAGAGCTCAACTCCCCGGGACACTTCCACTAAACCCCTGACAGGAGGCACCAAGACAATGTTTCTCATCATAAGCCATCGGAACAATTCCAAGATACTCGCGTGATCCTAAATTTTTTTTAGTGAAATTTGAGAAGAGAAGAGTCAAAACTCTACGTCAGGATGCCTTACCAGAGCGATGAGGAGACTGGGAAGTAAAAAGAATTCCTAAGCTCTCCGATATATAATTCCTAAAGACTCAAAACATTTTTCTAGACACAACTCGGCTGCTAAAAACGATCAAGCAATGGGGCTCCTAAGGTCGGGGAAGGCTCTGATACCAACTTGTAACGCCCTCGATGCGGCTATAGCTCCCACGTGTCGAGGCACGACTTAGAGACATAACCGCATTGAAAGCAATGTCGCAAGTCAGGCAATCATTACAACATCCCATGTAATATAATAAAAGGGGGAGATACATAGTTGGCTTACACTCGCCACGTCACATCAGAGTACATAAATAACATCCATCAAACAACACTCATGGCCCGACTACGGCGCCAAAATAGAAAAGAACCCAACATGCGACAAGGCCCTGAATCGAACCCCAACTAGGCACCACTACTGATCATCGGGAAAGGAAACATAATAACGCTGAGAGTCCTCGTCGAACTCCCACTTGAGCTCGTACTCGTCACCTGGAGCGGAATCACCTGGACCTGCATCTGGAGTTGTAGTATCTGTGAGCCACAGGGACTCAGCAATCTCGCACCCTCGCGATCAAGACTATTTAAGCTTATAGGAATGGATAAGGCAAATATATGTGGAGCTGCAGCAAGCGACTAGCATATGTGGTGGCTATCTTATACGCAAAAGAGAGCGAGAAGAGGAGGCAAAGCGCGAGCGAGAATCTAGAAGAACAACCTGCGCAAGCATAACTCCAACACCGTGTCCACTTCCCGGACTCCGCCGAGAAGAGGCCATCACGGTAACACACTCAGTTGATTCATTTTAATTAATTAAGGTTCAAGTTATCTACAACCGGACATTAACAAATTCCCATCTGCCCATAACCGCGGGCACGGCTTTCGAAAGTTCAATCCCTGCAGGGGAGTCCCAACTTAGCCCATGACAAGCTCTCACGGTCAACGAAGGAATAGACCTCCACCCGAGACACACCGATCAGACTCGGCAACCCGGTACAACAAGACAATTCGACAGGTTAAAACAAGACCAGCAACACCGCCCGAATGTGCCGACAAATCCCGATAGGAGCTGCACATATCTCTTTCTCAGGGCACACTCAGATAAGCAATCCGTACAACTAAAACCAGCCCTCGAGTTTCCCCGAGGTGGCGCTGCAAGGGGCTCTAGTTTGGACCAACACTCAGAGGAGCACTGGCCCGGGGGGGGGTAAAATAAGATGACCCTTGAGTCTGCAGAACCCAAGGGAAAGAAAAGGCTAGGTGGCAAATGGTAAGACCAATGTTGGGCATTGCTGGAAAAGCTTTAATCAAGGCGAAATATCAAGGGGTTCCCATTATAACCCAACCGCGTAAGGAACGCAAAATCCGGGAACATAACACCGATATGACGGAAACTAGGGCGGCAAGAGTGGAACAAAACACTAGGCGAGAGGCCGAGCCTTCCACCCTTTACCAAGTATATAGATGCATTAAGATAACATGGCAATATAATGATATCCCAACAAGTAAATAAATGTTCCAACAAGGAACGGCTCCAATCTTCACCTGCAACTAGCAACGCTATAAGAGGGGCTGAGCAAAGCGGTAACATAGCCAATCAACGGTTTGCTAGGACAAGGTGGGTTAGAGGTTTGACATGGCAATTGGGAGGCTGACAAGCAAAAGTTAGGCATCGTAGCATTGGCATAGCAAGAGCGAGCAAACTAGCATAGCAAAGATAGTAGTGATTTCGAGGGTATGATCATCTTGCCTGCACAGTTGTCAGAGTTGACTGGATCCTCACAAGCAAACTCAACGGGCTCCTCGGTAGCGAACTCGTCTCCCGGCTCTACCCAACAAGACAAACAAGCAACAAGGATACAATCAACCACGTGCAAGACCAAGCAATATGATGAAATGATGATATGCTATGCGGGATGCGATGCGGGATGCAAAATGCAAGATATGACAGGAAATGCATGAACCTGGCCTCAACTTGGAATTCCAAGGTGCCACTGGATAGAGGGGATGAAATCGCTTGAAAACGATATAAAGATCATTGGAATCGGAGTTACGGTTTGGAAATGGCAAGCGTTTTAAGAATGACACCGGTCTGCGATTTACAGCAAGTAGGCACCTAAATACAATGATATGAACATGCTACAGCCACCAAATATGACAACAAAATACATGGCAGGGATGCACACAAGTTGCTTAACAAAAGACTAGCACTGAGCCTCGGCCAATTCGTCCATTATGAGGTTCAAACAAGCATGGCAAAAACGCAAATGCAAAACAGATTCCAGACTTAGTGAAATTAACACTTGTCTGAAATTTCAGATCACGAAGCCCACTTCGGAGCAGCAAAACAACATGATACAACCTGATTAAGACAAGTAAGAACATGGCATGGAGCTACTCAACAAGCTTAACAAAAGTCCCAAAGTGACCTGGGGCCAAAGGGGTTCACAAAATATATTAACAGGGCACACGAACATAGCTAAAAACACAATCAGTTTTCAGACTTAGTGAAAACTGAGACATGCTGAAATATAACTCACGAAGGCATGTAAACGAGCTTGATGCATTCACCATGGTGCAAGTCACAGCAAGGAAAGCATACATCCATTAAGAAGGCACAAAATACATGCTAGAAATGGCAAGAACAATGGCATAGTATGCACGGATCAACTACAACAACGTCGGCAAAATCGCAAACGAGTTGACGATCTGCCCAGATTCACCATGAAGCAAAAGTAGAGCTTCGATTGACTCAAACTATGTGCTCCATAATTGCAAACAAAAGACATGATGGATAGAGCATAACATTGATTAACAAAACTCCTTTACTGATCATATCCTCAAAAGAGGCACGGATCACTAGGAAACAAGCTGAACATATGGCATCATGAACTAAAATATCCAGACTTAGTGAAAACAACTAAGTCTCTGAAAACAGATTTCCCGGGTGCCTCTCTTTGCGAGCTTGCACAAGTCACCACACACATCCTAAAAATGCATGGGTTGCACTCTGGAAAGAAGACAAAATGCTTAACAAAACATATGAAGGACTCACAGGCATAGCATGCACACATTAATCATGGCAAAAAATGACAAAAGTCTAAGATGAACTAGCAGATCTGACATTTAACTCACGAAGCCTCCTCTAACAGCATTTTGGGCATCAAGATGAGCTCAAATGAAAATGATGCAATGGAATGAATGATGTACTCGTCGAGGCGAACATTTTGATATATTATATGTCCAAAACGGAGCTACGGATGCAAAGTTACGGGCGGTCAAAGTAGGCATAAAAATCTGGAAGGAGAGGGAAAAGTCAACCCGAGATTAGGGTTTTTTTTAGATCTGAGATCCAGATCGGCCGGGGCACTGTTCATCGCGCGTCTCCCGAGGATGGCCGGCGAGGTGGTCATGGTGGCCGGAGGAGTTGGGCTCGCCGGGGACGGAGAGGAGGGCCGGGCCCGGACGTCGAGGACGGCGGCGGCGCTCGGCGGCGACCCGAGGCGTCGGGCGAGGCGGCGGTGGCCGGGAGGAGGCGGCGCGGCACCGGAGCTCCGGCGGCTTGGCGGCGAGGTCCGGCCGGCTCCGGGCGGTGCAGCGGGGCGGCGCCGGGCCGGAGAGGGAGGAGATGGCGGCGCGGGTGGCGAGGCGGCTCGGCCTGGAACGCGGAGGCGGGGGCCGGCCTCGGCCGCGGGCCGGCGGCTGGGAGGCGGCGGGATGTGGTCCGCCCGCCACGTGGCGGCGCCTGGCTGGCTGCGGCGCTGCGTCCGGTCGGATCGGACATGTCCGGCCGGCGCGGTGGATCTTTTTTTTGCTAGGGTTTCGAGGGGGAAGAAGATCCGAATGGAGGGGCTATATATAGGCATAAGTGGAGCTAGGAGAGTCCAAATGAGGTGCGGTTTTCGGCCACGCGATCGTGATCGAACGCTCTAGGACATGGAGCAGAGTTTGGTGGGTTTTGGGCCAAATTTGAGGGGTGTTGGGCTGCAACACACACGAGGCCTTTTCGGTCCCTCGGTTAACCGTTGGAGTATCAAACGAAGTCCAAATGTACGAAACTTGACAGGCGGTCTACCGGTAGTAAACCAAGGCCGCATGGCAAGTCTCGGTCCAATCCGGAAATGTTTTAATCCCCCACAACATGAAAGAAAGCTAGAAATGGCCACCGGAGGAGAACGAAGCACCGGGATGCAAAACGGACAACGGGGAAAATGCTCGAATGCATGAGATGAACACATATGCAAATGCAATGCACATGATGACATGATATGAGATGCATGAAAAACGAAAACAACACACGGAGACAAAACCCGAACCCGAGGAAATAAATATAACTTAACGCCGGAAACGGCAAGAGTTGGAGTACAAATTGGGAAAGTTACATCCGGGGCGTTACATCCTATTATCAATGTTGATGCTTGTACTAATAACTCTAGTAGTGATCTAGCATCTATTCTTGAGGAGAATCACTTTCTCAAGGCTCAAATTGAGAAAGGTCTCATGACATGTGCTCAAGGACAAAAGAACCTTAATGAGGTATTGAGCCAACACAATGAGGTGTTTGCCAAAGAGGGGCTCGGGTTTGACCCAAGCACAAGCAAGAAGAAGACGTCCTCTCAAAAGTGCACCACCCCTCTAAAAGAAACATTTGTACGAGAAGGGCACAAGGAGAAAGGTAAGGTTGTTAGTGGGAAGGCCACAAGGGGCATGCCCACTCTCAACAAGCCAAAAGAGTTCATGCCTCCATCCTATGTACTTCGTAAGACTAAGGATGGAGAAGTTTATGCAAAGTTTGTTGGTCCTCGAAATGCATTCCGGTTTTATGCTATTTGGGTCCCTAAGACCCTTGTGACTAACTTGAGAGGTCCCATTGCAAAATGGGTGCCTCTAACCAAGTCATAATTGTGTGTAGGTTGCCTTCTCCGGTGGAGTAAAATGGGTGATTGATAGTGGATGTACCAAATCATATGACCGGAGATAGCAAATTGCTCTACGACTTCATGGAAGCTATTCAACCATTTATGAGCATTATGTTTGGTGGAGGATCAAAAGGACAGGTACTCGGCTTGGGTAAGGTGGCTATCACAAATGACAACATGTCTCTTGCAAATGTCATGCTTGTCCAATCCCTTAAATACTCATTTGCTTTCTGTTCGCCAATTGGCTTCTGTTGGTTATGATACACTATTTGGACTAACGGATGTGAAAGTCTTTAAGAGAGATACTCTCGAAGTGGCCTTTGTTGGAGAGTTGGATGGCAACCTTTACACGGTTGATTTCTCGAAAGAGAGCACATTCCATGCAACTTGTCTAATGGCCAAGGCCGACAAGGGGTGGCTATGGCATCGCCGGCTAGCCCATGTCGGCATGAGAAATCTTCAAGATCTCTTAAAGGGTAATCACATCCTTGGACTAACAATGTCTCTTTTGAGAAAGATCGTGTGTGTAGTGCATGCATAGCCGGGAAGCAACATCAATCAAAGCACCCACCCAAGAATATTGTGTCTACTTCAAGGCCTTTGGAGCTCCTTCATGTGGATCTTTTTGGGCCTCCTTCATGGGATAGTCTTGGTGGGAAAAAGTATGGGCTTGTCATTGTTGTGATTACTCAAGATATACATGGGTCTTTTCCTCAAGTCCAAAGACGAGACGAAGATCACCTTCATTGATTTTGCCAAGCAAAGCACAACGCAAGTTTGACAAAGAAATCTTGGGCAATAAGAAGTGATAATGGGTCTGAGTTCAAGAATACACCTTGGAAGAATTTCTTAGTGATGAAGGGATTGAACATCAATATTCAGTCACCATACACTCCCCCAACAAAATGGTGCAGCAGAAAGGAAGAACCACACACCTGTGGAGATGGAGGTCCATGTTGGATGAATACAAGTCGCCACATAGTTTTTGGGTCGAGGCTGTCAACACCGCATGCCATGCATCAAACCGGCTCTTCCTCCGCACTATATTGGAAAAGATTCCATATGAGCTCCTAACTGGAAACAAGCCAAATGTCAAGTACTTTCGTGTATTTGGGTGCAAATGTTTCATCCTCAACAAAAGAGAACGGTTAGGAAAATTTCAATCCAAAACCATTGAGGGCATATTTGTTGGCTATGGATCAAACTCTCACGCCTATAGAGTCTACAACAAATCCAATGGATGTGTTGTAGAAACTTGTGACATGGTGTTTGATGAATTTAATGGCTCCCATGGGGAGCAAGTTGATCTAAGTGATGTAGGTGAAGAAGATTCTTCTCAAGATATCTTGACCATGGGTGTTGGTGCACTTCTTCCAATGGAACAAGAACCTCATGATGATGAAGAAGAAGATGGAAGCTTCACATCATCAAACTACTTCAACACCCATACCACCACAAGCTCCTATTGCTCAACCAATGTCGTAGACCAAGTACAAGATGATGATCAAGTTCCTCTTCATGATAATCATCAAGAACAAGATCATCCTCAAGGGCAAGAACAAGAAAGTGCAATCATTGACAATGAACCTCAACAAATGCAAGATGAAGAAGATCTTCCACCACACATTAATGATCCATATGTTGAGGACGTGGATGATGGACATGAAGTTGAACCTCATGAAACCTTAACCTCATCATGCCTCGAGTGGCCGGTCGTGTTGATGTTGACAAAATTCTCACCGGCATATCGGAAGAGTAGAGTCACTCGTAAAACAATTGACAAACTTTTGTGCTCACTTCTCGTTTGTGTCTAGTGTTGAGCCTCTCAAGGTACAAGATGCATTGATGGACAACGATTGGTTCGTTGCTATGCAAGAAGAGTTGAACAGTTTTGAGCGCAACCAAGTGTGGTCGTTAGTCAAGAGGCCAATTACCGAGCACAACGTCATTGGAACAAAATGGATTTTCAAGAATAAGCAAGATGAGAATGGTGTAATCATCTGTAACAAGTCAAGGTTAGTGGCACAAGGATACTCACAAGTTGAAGGTTTGAACACACAACAGGTGGATTATGGTGGAGGAGGGCACAGCACAAGAACACACCGCTACGATATGATCGAGGTGGATTATGGTGGAGGAGGGCACAGCACACGGCTAAGGGATCAATGATCAACTTGTGTGTTCTAGGGTGCCCCTGGCCCCGTATATAAAGGAGCAAGGGGGAGGCCGGCCGGCCCTCCTAGGGCGCGCCAGGAGGAGGAGTCCTCCTCCTAGTAGGAGTAGGACTCCCCTTCTTTCCTACTCCTACTAGGAGGAGGAAAGGAAGGGGGAAGGGGAGAAGGAAGGAGAGGGAGGAAAGGAGGAAAGGGGGCCCGACCCCCTAGTCCAATTCGGTTTGGGCTAGGGGGGCCGCGCGCCCTGCCTCCTCTCTTCCACCACTTGGCCCATGAGGCCCAATGCTTCTTCCCCGTATTCCCGTAACTCCCTGGTACTCCGAAAAATACCCGAATCACTTAGAACATTTCCGATGTCTGAATATAGTCCTCCAATATATCGATATTTACATCTCGACCATTTCGAGACTCCTCGTCATGTCCCCGATCTCATCCGACTCCGAACTACCTTCGGTACATCAAAACACATAAAATCATAATACCGATCGTCACCGAACGTTAAGCATGCGGACCCTACGGGTTCGAGAACTATGTAGACATGACCGAGACACGTCTGGTCAATAACCAATAGCGGAACCTAGATGACCATATTGGCTCCTACATATTTCTACGAAGATCTTTATCGGTCAAACCGCATAACAACATACGTTGTTCCCTTTGTCATCGGTATGTTACTTGTCCGAGATTCGATCGTCGGTATCTCAATACCTAGTTCAATCTCGTTACCGGCAAGTCTCTATACTCGTTCCGTAATACATCATCCCGCAACTAACTCATTAGTTACAATGCTTGCAAGGCTTATAGTGATGTGCATTACCGAGAGGGCCCAAAGATACCTCTCCGACAATTGGAGTGACAAATCCTAATCTCGATCGCCAACCCAACAAGTACCTTCGGAGACACCTGTAGAGCACCTTTATAATCACCCAGTTACGTTGTGACATTTGGTAGCACACAAAGTGTTCCGCCGATAAACGGGAGTTGCATAATCGCATAGTCATAGGAACATGTATAAGTCATGAAGAAAGCAATAGCAACAAACTAAACGATCATCGTGCTAAGCTAATGGATGGTCGAGTCAATCAGATCATTCTCTAATGATGTGATCCCGTTAATCAAATGACAACTCATGTCTATGGTTAGGAAACATAACCATCATTGATTCAACGAGCTAGTCAAGTAGAGGCATACTAGTGACACTCTGTTTGTCTATGTATTCACACATGTACTAAGTTTCCGGTTAATACAATTCTAGCATGAATAATAAACATTTATCATGATATAAGGAAATATAAATAACAACTTTATTATTGCCTCTAGGGCTATTTCCTTCAGTCTCCCACTTGCACTAGAGTCAATAATCTAGTTCACATCTTTATGTGATTAGTTCACATCTCCATGTGACTAATACCCAAAGGGTTTACTAGAGTCAATAATCTAGTTCACACCACTATGTGATTAACACCCAAAGAGTGATCATGTTTTGCTTGTCAGAGAAGTTTAGTCTACGGGTCTGCAACATTCAGATCCGTATGTATTTCGCAAATTTCTATGTCTACATTGCTCTGCACGGAGCTACTCTAGCTAATTGTTCCCACTTTCAATATGTATCCAGATCAAGACTTAGAGTCATCTAGATCGATGAAAAAAGCTTGCATCGACGTAACTCTTTACAGCGAACTCTTTTATCACCTCCATAACCAAGAAATATTTCCTTAGTCCTCTAAGGGTAATTTTGACTGCTTTCTAGTGATCTACTCGTAGATCACTATTGTACTCCTTGCCAGAATCATGCTAAGGTATACAACAGGACTGGTAAACTGCATAGCATACTTTATAGAACCTATGACTGAGGCATAGGGAATGACTTTTCATTCTCTTTCTATTTTCTGTTGTGGTCGGGTTTTGAGTCTTTACTCAACTTCACACCTTGCAACACAGGCAAGAACTCCTTCTTTTGACTGTTTCATTTTGAACTACTTCAAAATCTTGTCAAGGTATGTACTCATTAAAAAAACTTATCAAGCGTCTTGATCTATCTCTATAGATCTTGATGCTCAATGTGTAAGCAGCTTCATCGAGATTTTTCTTTGAAAAACTCTTTTCAAACACTCCTTTATGCTTTCCAGAAAATTCTACATTATTTCCGATCAACAATATGTCATTCACATATACTTATCAGAAATGTTGTAGTGCTGCCACTCACTTTCTTGTAAATACAGGCTTCACCGTAAGTTAGAATAAAACCATATGTTTTGATCACTTTATCAAAGCATATATTCCAACTCTGAGATGCTTGCACCATTCCATAGATGGATTGCTAGAGCTTGCTCACATTGTTAGCACCTTTAGGATCGATAAAACCTTCTGGTTGCATCATATACAACTCTTCTTTAAGAAATCCATTAAGGAATGCAGTTTTGACATCCATTTGCCAGATTTCATAAAATGCGGTAACTGCTAACATGATTCGGACAAACTTTTAAACATCGATACGAGTGATAAAATCTCATCGTAGTCAACACCTTGAACTTGTCGAAAACATTTTGCGACAATTTGAGCTTTGTAGATAGTAACACTACTAACTGCGTCCGTCTTCCTCTGGAAGATCCATTTATTCTTAAATGATCACTGAACATCGGATCTTCAGCTCTTCCAAAGTCCATACTTTGTTCTCATACATGGATCCCATCTCAGATTTCATGGCCTCAAGCCATTTCGCGGAATCTGGGCTGATCATTGCTTCCTCATAGTTCGTAGGTTCGTAATGGTCTAGTAACATGACTTCCAGAAAGGACTACCGTACCACTCTACTGCGGACCATACTCTCGTTATCCTACGAGGTTCGGTAGTAACTTGATCTGAAGTTTCATGATCATCATCATTAGCTTCCTCACTAATTGGTGTAGAGATCACTAGAACTGATTTTTGTGATGAACAACTTTCCAATTCAGGAGAAGGTACAATTACCTCATCAAGTTCTACATTCCTCCCACTCACTTCTCTCGAGAGAAACTTCTTATCTAGAAAGGATCCACTCTTAGCAACAAAGATATTGCCTTTCGAATCTGTGATAGAAGGTGTAGCCAACAGTTTCTTTTGGGTATCCTATGAAGACGCACTTTTCCGATTTAGGTTTGTGCTTATCAGGCTGAAACTTTTTCACATAAGCATCACAACCCCAAATTTTAAGAAACGATAGCTTAGGTTTCTAGCCAAACCATAGTTCATACGGCGTCGTCTCAATGGATTAGACGGTGCCCTATTTAATGTGAATGTAGCTGTCTCTAATGCATAACCCCAAAATGATAGTGGCAAATTGTTAAGAGACATCATAGATTGCACTATATCCAATAAAGTACGGTTATGATGTTCGGACACACCATTATGCTGTGGTGTTCCAAGTGGCATGAATTTGTGAAACTATTCCACATTATTTTAGTTGAAGACCAAACTCATAACTCAAATATTTGTCTCCGTGATCAGATCATAGAAACTTTATTTTCTTGTTATGATGATTTTCCACTTCACTCTGAAATTCTTTGAACTTTTCAAATGTTTCAGACTTATGTTTCATCAAGTAGATATACCCATATCTGCTCAAATCATCTGTGAAGGTCAGAAAATAATGATACCCGCGCGAGCCTCAACACTCATCAGACGCATACATCAGTATGTATTATTTCCAATAAGTCAGTTGCTCGCTCCATTGTTCCGGAGAACGGAGTCTTAGTCATCTTGCCCATGAGGCATGGTTCACAAGCATCAAGATTCATAATCAAGTGATTCCAAAAGCCCATCAGCATGGATTTTCTTCATGCGCTTTACACCAATATGACCTAAAGCAGTGCCACAAATAAGTTGCACTATATTTATAACTTTTCATCTTTTGGCTTCAATATTATGAATATGTGTATCACTACGATCGAGATTCAATAAACCATTTATATTGAGTGTATGACCATAGAAGGTTTTATTCATGTAAATAGAATAACAATTATTCTTTGACTTAAATGAATAACCGTATTGCAATAAACATGATCAAATCATATTCATGCTTAACGCAAACACCAAATAACATTTATTTAGGTTCAAAACTAATCCCGAAAGTATAGGGAGTGTGCGATGATGATCATATCAATCTTGGAACCACTTCCAACACACATCGTCACTTCATCCTTAACTAGTCTATGTTCATTATGCAACTCCCATTTTGAGTTACTACTCTTTAGTGACTGAACCAATATCAAAATACCGAGGGGTTGCTATAAACACTAGTAAAGTATACATCAATAACATGTATATCAAATATACCTTTGTTCACTTTGCCATCCTTCTTATCTGCCAAGTATCTAGGGCAGTTCTACTTCCAGTGACCATTTCCTTTGCAGTATGTTGGGGAACATAGTAATTTCAAAAAATTCCTACGCACACTCAAGATCATGGTGATGCATAGCAACAAGAGGGGAGAGTGTGATCTACGTACCCTCGTAGACCGACAGCGGAAGCGTTATGACAACGTGGTTGATGTAGTCGTACGTCTTCACAGGCCCGACCGATCAAGCACCGAAACTACGGCACCTCCGAGTTCTAGCACACGTTCAGCTCGATGACGATCCCCGGACTCCGATCCAGCAAAGTGTCGGGGAAGAGTTCCGTCAGCACGACGGCGTGGTGACGATCTTGATGCACTATCGCAGGGCTTCGCCTAAGCACCGCTACAATATTATCGAGGACTATGGTGGAGGGGCACCGCACATGGCTAAGAGAACGATCTTGGAGATCAACTTGTGTCTAGGGGTGCCCCCCTGCCCCCGTATATAAAGGAGCAAGGGAAGGAGGCTGGGCCGGCCCCTATAGGCGCGCCAGGAGGAGTCCTACTCCTAGGGAAAGAAGTGGGGAGGGAGAGGGAAAGGGGGGGCGCCGCCCCCCTCTCCTAGTCCAATTCGGACCAGGGGGGAGGAGGCGCGCAGCCCACCTCTGACTGCCCCTCTCTCTCTCCACTAAGGCCCATATGGCCCATTACTTCTCCCGGGGGGGTTCCGGTAACCCTCCGGCTCTCCGGTTTTCTCCGAAATCACCCGGAACACTTCCGGTGTCCGAATATAGCCGTCCAATATATCAATCTTTATGTCTCGACCATTTCGAGACTCCTCGTCATGTCCGTGATCACATCCGGGACTCCGAACTAACTTCGGTACATCAAAACTCATAAACTCATAATATAACTGTCATCGAAACCTTAAGCGTGCGGACCCTACGGTTCGAGAACAATGTAGACATGACCGAGACATGTCTTCGGTCAATAACCAATAGCGGAACCTGGATGCTCATATTGGCTCCTACATATTCTACGAAGATCTTTATCGGTCAGACCGCATAACAACATACATTGTTCCCTTTGTCATCGGTATGTTACTTGCCCGAGATTCGATCGTCGGTATCTCAATACCTAGTTCAATCTCGTTACCGGCAAGTCTCTTTACTCGTTTCTTAATACATCATCTCGCAACTAACTCAATTAGTGCAATGCTTGCAAGGCTTATGTGATGTGCATTACGAGAGGCCCAGAGATACCTCTCCGACAATCGGAGTGACAAATCCTAATCTCGAAATACGCCAACCCAACATGTACCTTTGGAGACACCTGTAGAGCTCCTTTATAATCACCCAGTTACGTTGTGACGTTTGGTAGCACACAAAGTGTTCCTCCGGTAAACGGGAGTTGCATAATCTCATAGTCATAGGAACATGTATAAGTCATGAAGAAAGCAATATCAACATACTAAACGATCGAGTGCTAAGCTAACGGATTGGGTCAAGTCAATCACATCATTCTTCTAATGATGTGATCCTGTTAATCAAATAACAACTCTTTGTCTATGGTTAGGAAACATAACCATCTTTGATTAACGAGCTAGCAAGTAGAGGTCTACTAAGTGACCACTCTGTTTGTCTATGTATTCACACATGTATTAATGTTTCCGGTTAAATACAATTCTACATGAATATAAACATTTATCATGAAATAGGAAATAAATAATAAACTTTATTTATTGCCTCTAGGGCATATTTCCTTCAGTCTTCCCACTTGCACTAGAGTCAATAATCTAGTTTACATCGCCATGTTGATCTAACATCAATAGTTCAATCTTATGTGGTTAACACCATAGTTCACATCGATATGTGACCAACACCCAAAGGGTTTACTAGAGTCAGTAATCTAGTTCACATTGCTATGTGATTAACACCCAAAGAGTACTAAGGTGTGATCATGTTTTGCCTGTGAGGAAGTTTAGTCAACGGGTCTGCCATATTCAGATCCGTAAGTATTTTGCGAATTCTATGTCTACAATGTTCTGCACGGAGCTACTCTAGCTAATTGCTCCCACTTTCAATGTGTATCTAGATCGAGACTTCATCCAGATCTGTGTCAAAACTTGCATCGACGTAACCTTTTACGACGAACCTTTTGTCACCTCCATAATTGAGAAATATTTCCTTATTCCACTAAGGATAATTTTGACCGTTGTCCAGTGATCTACTCTTAGATCACTATTGTACTCCCTTGCTTAACATAGTGTAGGGTATACAATAGATCTGGTACACAGCATGGCATACTTTATAGAACCTATGGCTGAGGCATAGGGAATGACTTTCATTCTCTTTCTATCTTCTGCCGTGGTCGGGCTTTGAGTCTTACTCAATTTCACACCTTGTAACACAGCCAAGAACTCTTTCTTTGACTGTTCCATTCTTGAACTACTTCAAAATATTGTCAAGGTATGTACTCATTGAAAAAACTTATCAAGCGTCTTGATCTATCTCTATAGATCTTGATGCTTAATATGTAAGCAGCTTCACCGAGGTCTTTCTTTGAAAAACTCCTTTCAAATATTCCTTTATGCTTTGTAGAATAATTCTACATTATCTCCGATCAACAATATGTCATTCACATATACTTATCAGAAATGCTGTAGTGCTCCCACTCACTTTCTTGTAAATACAGGCTTCACTGCAAGTCTGTATAAAACTATATGCTTTGATCAACTTATCAAAGCATATATTCCAACTCCGAGATGCTTGCACCAGTCCATAGATGGATCGCTGGAGCTTGCATATTTTGTTAGTACCTTTAGGATTGACAAAACCTTCTGGTTGTATCATATACAACTCTTCTTTAATAAATCCATTAAGGAATGCAGTTTTGTTTATCCATTTGCTAGATTTCATAAAATGCGGCAATTGCTAACATGATTCGGACAGACTTAAGCATAGATACGAGTGAGAAACTCTCATCGTAGTCAACACCTTGAACTTGTCGAAAACCTTTTTGCGACAATTCTAGCTTTGTAGATAGTAACACTACTATCAGCGTCCGTCTTCCTCTTGAAGATCCATTTAATCTCAATGGCTCGCCGATCATTGGGCAAGTCAATCAAAGTCCATACTTTGTTCTCATACATGGATCTCATCTCAGATTTCATGGCCTCAACCATTTCGCGGAATCTGGGCTCATCATCGCTTCCTCATAGTTCGCAAGTTCGTCATGGTCTAGTAACATGACTTTCCAGAACAGGATTACCGTACCACTCTGGTGCGGATCTCACTCTGGTGCGGATCCTTGGTACTTACCTACGAGATTCGGTAGTAACTTGATCTGAAGTTACATGATCATCATCATTAGCTTCCTCACTAATTGGTGTAGTAGTCACAGGAACAGATTTCTGTGATGAACTACTTTCCAATAAAGGAGGAGAAGGTACAATTACCTTATCAACTTTTCGTATATGTCCTCAAGCATGCTCTCATGAGAGAGGCACTACCTTCTCAGCAGAAATGATACCGATTCTAGCAACGTCGTGAACTTGGCCATCAAATTCGAGATCTTGACTGATCCAAGGAGCACATATCATGCATCGGCCTGTACCCAACAGTCTACGCTACTAGTGCTCTACACTATGAAGATCACTCTCTCTAATCGATTGATAGCATTGATACAGGACTGAAACAATTGTATAGCGTATAAGCATCTACACAGCACAATACTTCTATCAAGATAACGACAACTTTGGTATTCTTGCCCAAACCATATTATTTATCAAGATAAGTGTGTCGTCTCTAACGAGTGTTAGAGTGGTGCTTCTGACCTAACCGGCAACGTGAATCAGTTGTCTCTAGATTGACATAACCTACATAAACCTTTAGTTGTTTAGATCGATGGTTTAGGGACTACTCATAGATTGCACTATATCAATAAGTACGTATATCTATATGTATACGATAATTTCTCTGAGATGACTTACCATGTAGTGCTGTGTGAACTCCACTGAATCCATAAAGACGATCAGACGCCATTATGCTGTGGTGTTCCAGGTGGTGAGTTTGTGAAACTATTCCACAATGTTTTAATTGAAGACCAAACTCGTAACTCAAATATTTGTCTCCGCGATCAGATCGTAGAAACCTTTCTTTTCTTGTCACGATGATTTTCCACTTCACCCTGAATTATTTGAACTTTTCAAATGTTTCAGACTTATGTTTCATCAAGTAGATATACTCATATCTGCTCAAATCATCTGTGAAGATCAGAAAATAATGATACCTGTCGCGAGCCTCAATATTCATCGGACCACATACATCAGTATGTATGATTTCCAACATTATGTTGCTCGCTCCATTGTTCCGAAGAACAGAGTCTTAGTCATCTTGCCCATGAGGCATGGTTCGCAAGCATCAATGATTCATAATCAAGTGATTCCAAAAGCCCATCAGCATGGAGTTTCTTCATGCGCTTTACACCAATATGACCTAAACGGCAGTGCCACAAATAAGTTGCACTATCATTATTAACTTTGCATCTTTTGGTTTCAATATTATGATTATGTGTATCACTACGATCGAGATCCAACAAACTATTTTCATTGGGTGTGTAACCATATAAGGTTTTATTCATGTAAACAGAACAACAATTTATTCTCTTACTTAAATGAATAACCGTATTACAATAAACATGATCAAATCATATTCATGCTCAACGCAAACACCAAATAACACTTATTCAGGTTCAACACTAATCCCGAAAGTATAGGGAGTGTGCGATGATGATCATATCAATCTTGGAACACTTCCAACACACATCGTCACTTCACCCTTAACTAGTCTCTGTTTATTCTGCAACTCCCGTTTCGAGTTACTAATCTTAGCAACTGAACTAGTATCAAATACTGAGGGGTTGCTATAAACACTAGTAAAGTACACATCAATAACATGTATATCAAATATACTTATGTTCACTTTGCCATCCTTCTTATCTGCCAATCACTTGGGGTAGTTCCGCTTCCAGTGACCAGTCCCTTTGCAGTAGAAACACTTAGTCTCAGGCTTAGGACCAGACTTGGGCTTCTTCACTTGAGCAGCAACTTGCTTGCTGTTCTTCTTGAAGTTCCCCTTCTTCCCTCTGCCCTTTTCTTGAAACTAGTGGTCTTGTCTACCATCAACACTTGATGTTTTTCTCGATTTCTACCTTCGTCAATTTCCGCATTACGAAGAGCTTGGGAATCGTTTCCGTTATCCCTTGCATATCATAGTTCATCACGAAGTTCTACTAACTTGGTGATGGTGACTAGAGAATTCTGTCAATCACTATCTTATCTGGAAGATTAACTCCCACTTGATTCAAGCAATTGTAGTACTCAGACAATCTGAGCACATGCTCACTAGTTGAGCGATTCTCCTCCATCTTTTAGCTATAGAACTTGTTGGAGACTTCATATCTCTCAACTCGGGTATTTGCTTGAAATATTAACTTCAACTCCTGGAACATCTCATATGCTCCATGACGTTCAAAACGTCTTTTGAAGTCCCGATTCTAAGCCATTAAGCATGGTGCACTAAACTATCAAGTAGTCATCATATTGAGCTAGCCAAACGTTCATAACGTCTGCATCTGCTCCTGACAATAGGTGTCCGTCACCTAGCGGTGCATCAAGGACATAATTCTTCTTGCAGCAATGAGGATAATCCTCAGATCACGGATCCAATCCGCATCATTGCTACTAACATCTTTCAACATTTTCTCTAGGAACATATCAAAAATAAATGGGGAAGCTATGTGCGCGAGCTATTGATCTACAACATAGATATGCAAATACTATCAGGACTAAGTTCATGATAAAGTTCAATTAATCATATTACTTAAGAACTCCCACTTAGATAGACATCCCTCTAATCCTCTAAGTGATTACGTGATCCAAATCAACTAAACCATGTCCGATCATCACGTGAGATGGAGTAGTTTCATTGGTGAACATCGCTATGTTGATCATATCCTATATGATTCACGCTCGACCTTTCGGTCTCCGTGTTCCGAGGCCATATCTGTATATGCTTGGCTCGTCAAGTATAACCTGAGTATTCCGCGTGTGCAACTGTTTTGCACCCGTTGTATTTGAACGTAGAGCCTATCACACCCGATCATCACGTGGTGTCTCAGCACGAAGAACTTTCGCAACGGTGCATACTCAGGGAGAACACTTCTTGATAATTAGTGAGAGATCATCTTAAAATGCTACCGTCAAACTAAGCAAATAAGATGTATAAAAAGATAAACATCATATGCAATCAAAAATATGTGACATGATATGGCCATCATCATCTTGCGCCTTTGATCTCCATCTCCAAAGTACTGTCATGATCTACTATCGTCACCGGCATGACACCATGATCTCCATCATCTTGATCTATATCAATGTGTCGTCACGGTTGTCTCGACCAACAATTGCTCTTGCAACTATTGCTATCGCATAGCGATAAAGTAAAGCAATTATTTGGCGCTTGCATCTTATGCAATAGAGACAACCATAAGGCTTTGCCAGTTGCTGATAACTTCAACAAAACATGATCATCTCATACAACAACTTATATCTCATCACGTCTTGACCATATCACATCACAACATGCCCTGCAAAAACAAGTTAGACGTCCTCTACTTTGTTGTTGCAAGTTTTACGTGGCTGCTATGGGCTTAGCAAGAACCGTTCTTACCTACGCATCAAAAACCACAACGATAGTTTGTCAAGTTGGTGTTGTTTTAACCTTCGCAAGGACCGGGCGTAGCCACACTCGGTTCAACTAAAGTTGGAGAAACTGACACCCGCCAGCCACCTGTGTGCAAAGCATGTCGGTAGAACCAGTCTCGCGTAAGCGTACGCGTAATGTCGGTCCGGGCCGCTTCATCCAACAATACCGCCGAACCAAAGTATGACATGCTGGTAAGCAGTATGACTTATATCGCCCACAACTCACTTGTGTTCTACTCGTGCATAACATCAACGCATAAAACCTAGGCTCGGATGCCACTGTTGGGGAACGTAGTAATTTCAAAAAATTTCCTACGCACACGCAAGATCATGGTGATGCATAGCAACGAGAGGGGAGAGTGTGATCTACGTACCCTTAGTAGACAACGGAAGCGTTTGGTTGATGTAGTCGTACGTCTTCACGGCCCGACCGATCAAGCACCGAAACTACGGCACCTCCGAGTTCTAGCACACGTTCAGCTCGATGACGATCCCCGGACTCCGACCCAGCAAAGTGTCGGGGAAGAGTTCCGTCAGCACGACGGCGTGGTGACGATCTTGATGCACTACCGTCGCAGGGCTTCGCCTAAGCACCGCTACAATATTATCGAGGACTATGGTGGAGGGGGGCACCGCACACGGCTAAGATAACGATCGGATCAACTTGTGTCTAGGGGTGCCCCCCTGCCCCCGTATATAAAGGAGCAAGGGGAGGAGGCCGGCCGGCCCCTATAGGCGCGCCAGGAGGAGTCCTCCTCCTAGTAGGAGTAGGACTCCTACTAGGAGGGGGAAAGAAGTGGGGAGGGAGAGGGAAAGGGGGGGCGCCGCCCCCCTCTCCTAGTCCAATTCGGACCAGGGGGGAGGAGGCGCGCAGCCCACCTCTGGCTGCCCCTCTCTCTCTCCACTAAGGCCCATATGGCCCATTACTTCTCCCGGGGGGTTCCGGTAACCCTCCGGCTCTCCGGTTTTCTCCGAAATCACCTGGA
>NC_053025.1:509940766-509951764 GCF_003073215.2 Triticum urartu | reverse complement strand
GCATCTTGGAGATCGTTCTTCTCCCGCCTCACCTTTGTCAGCACCTTCTCACCAGCCTTTAGCTGGCGTAGGAGGTGTTGCCTTTCCGGATTCAATCCGGCGCCATCTGCAATTTCATTTGTCAGATTCGCACCCATGCCGTGCTTCGCAAAATACTTATCTTTCGAAGTGTATATTACCAGAGGGGGTCTCCTTGGGCTCCCCTGCCGCGGCTAGTGCGGCCTCAAGTTGGGCTTTGCACTCTTCCAGCTCCTTGGACAGTAGGGAATTCTTTTCTGTAAGAACCTGCATAACAATGATCCTTAAATCAGTTATTCTAACTGTTTCAAGTCTCGGGGGCTACTGATATATATATAATTACCAAAATTTTCTTACCCGTATGTCTTTTCATATTGCTCCGTGGCTCTGGCTAGACCATTTTGAGCGGCACGGAGGTACGCATCTCCCGAGTTTGAAGGGCATCTAACGCCTCTTGGGAGAAACAAGCGTCGCGAAGAATTGTCCGGCGACGCCTGTGGTTCATGGCACTCTCCACCTCAGAGTTGGTGGCAGACAACCTGTCCACATCCTCCGTCGGAGGAGCGTCCGGTGCGCGCCTTGTGTTCGCCTCCGCCTCCGGACCAGGCTTTGGAGCCTGGCTGGTGGAGGCGCGATTGGCAGCCTCTCCGGATATAGTCCGGCGAGTCTCTTTGTCCTAAAGAGAGCACGAGTGTTAATGTGCCTTGAAGGTGTAACACCTGGGATAAGGGGGCGTGCCATACCTTTGCGCTGACGTCTCGGTCCGGACTGCACCTCTTTTCTGCCCACGGGGCCCTGCGGCCCCTCATTGGCTTGTCGCCGCAGGTTCGGCCTCCCGTTTCTGGGAGGCCGGGATTAGCCCTGGGTAATCAGCCGTAATGGCCACCAAGGCGTTGTCCTTGCTCAATTGATGGAACACTCCATCAATCAGCTCCACCGAAAAGTCCGGATCCTCTTGAGAGTCCGGGTCGAGGGACCGTCCTGGGTCCTCAGGTTGTGGAGGAGGGCTGTTTATTTCTTTAACAGCCTAGCGCAGTTCTTGTGTTGAAGTCGCTAGACTGAGTATTTAACAATGGGAATATAAAACGGATGGGCAAGATGCGACCACTTACCCAGCTTGGAGGATTGTACATAGAAAATCCACCCTTTGGGTCGACGCGGAGAAAATCCTCCTCTTCTCCCTTGTACAAAGCGGACAAGGTCTTTATTAGAGCCACAGCCGAATCCGGCCCCTTATGGCCGTAGCGGGTGGTGTCATCCTCCCCGTTGAAGTCACACATGGGTTGGCCTCTATACTGTAGCGGCTGCACCCCTCTCATGATGCATGCGGCCATGACCCCGATCATGGTCAGTCCGGAATGAGCTAACAATCTTATCCGGCCCATCAGGTAAAAAACGTCCTTGTCGCTTTCCCTCTTAGGGCTCCATGGACGCCAACTTAGGCACTTCTTTAGTGGGGCACTGTCAAACTCAGGGAGGCCGATCCAGACAGGATCCGGCAGCGGGACGTCTTCTATGTAAAACCATTTCGAAGGCCAGTCCTCGGACGCCTTCTTTGGGGATCCGGATAGGTATCCGGTCCCGGCGATGCGCCACACTTCGGCTCCGCCCACTTGATACATTGACCCCTTCTTAGAACGGGGCATGAGGCAAAATAGCTCTTTCAACAGCCTGAAATGAGCCTCAATACCCAAAAACAGCTCGCAGAGGGCTACGAAGCCCGCGATATGCAATACGGAGGCAGGCGTAAGATTGTGTAGCTGGAGGCCATAGTACTCCGGTAGCCCCCGGAGAAACGGATGGATTGGAAATCTGAGCCCTCTTATTACATAAGGGACAAGGCATACCCGCTCTCCTTTGGAGGGATTGGGGGCACTCTCCGCTTGCTCTCCACCATTATAAACGGCAAGACCGGCTCGAACCGGGACCATATAGGCCGGGGGGAGAAATCCCTTGGTCTGGAGCGTCACTAGCTCGCTATGCGGGATGGAGGATCTCTCCCAATATCCGGGCTTAGGGCTGGAAGGGCGAGGGGAGGAGTTGCGACGGCTGGCCATGGTGGAATGGACCTTTGTCGGATGCGCTCTGATGAACACTCGCGAAGGGGAGAAGGTGTGGTTTGGATCTAAATCCTCGTCCCCTTAAATGGGCGGCTCATTTACGCGGCTAGGGGTGTGGATGTAAAAACACTCAGACTTTTCATATTCGTTTGACACGTGGGAGATGGCCATTATTGTGCGTAGAAGCCAAGGAGCACAACATTTACAAGAAATCGGACTTTATTCAACAGGTACATGGAATTTGGAGGAGAACCCGCCTTGCAATGTCGAAGACAATCTGCGCGCTGGACTCATCATTATTGAAGCCTGGTTCGGGGGCTACTGAGGGAGTCCTGGATTAGGGGGTGTCCGGATGGCCGGACTATACCTTCAGCCGGACTCCTGGACTATGAAGATACAAGATTGAAGACTTTGTCCCGTGTCCGGAAGGGACTTTCCTTGGCGTGGAAGGCAATCTTGGCGATACGGATATGTATATCTCCTACCATTATAAC
This sequence comes from Triticum urartu, assembly GCF_003073215.2. Classification (NCBI taxonomy): domain Eukaryota; kingdom Viridiplantae; phylum Streptophyta; class Magnoliopsida; order Poales; family Poaceae; genus Triticum; species Triticum urartu. Next base: position 509,949,192 of record NC_053025.1, on the reverse strand, counting down.
CGACTATATGTAACCCTAACCCTATCTGGTGTCTATATAAACCGGAGGGTTTTAGTCCGTAGGACAACACAATCATACCATAGGCTAGCTTCTAGGGTTTAGCCTCTCTGATCTCGTGGTAGATCTACTCTTGTATTACCCATATCATCAATATTAATCAAGCAGGACGTAGGGTTTTACCTCCATCGAGAGGGCCCGAACCTGGGTAAAACTTCGTGTCCCTTGCCTCATGTTACCATCCGGCCTAGACGCACAGTTCGGGACCCCCTACCCGAGATCCGCCGGTTTTGACACCGACAATGGACGTATCAACTCCCCCAAGCTTAGACCTCGCTTGTCCTCAAGCGAAAAGCCGAAATCGAAAAATATGTCCACATGTTTAGAGATGAGGTGTCGATAAAAATAAAATACGGACATGAGGGCATCATGATCATTCTTAGAACAACAACTTATATAATTCTTGTCATATAATCTCTTATGCTAGAGTAATAATTCAATCACAATATCAAGTATGAATCGTAAACTTCATTGAAAACTAACAAACTATAATCTCAGTCATTGAAGCAATTGCAATTTATCATAACATAGGAAAGAGTCAATGTATAAGAGCTTTTCAGCAAGTCCACATACTCAACTATCATATAATCTTTCACAATTGCTGACACTCACGCAATACTTATGGGTATGGAGTTTTAATCGGACACAGAGAAAGATAGGGGCTTATAGTTTTGCCTCCCAACGTTTTACCTCAAGGGTAATGTCAACAGTAATAGTTCATGAAAACTCACATCCAATTAGCCATATATACCAAGATCTTTCCAACATATTGTGCTTGCCAAAGGATAAAATGTAAAAAGGAAGGGTGAAGATCACCATGACTCTTATGCAATGTAGGAGATAAAAGTAAAAGATAGGCCCTTCGCAGAGGGAAGCAGAGGTTGTCATGCGCTTTTATGGTTGGATGCACAAAATCTTAATGCGAAAGAACGTCACTTTATATTGCCACTTGTGATATGGACCTTTATTATGCAGTCTGTCGCTTTTATTACTTCCATATCACACGATCGTATAAAGCTTATTTCCTCCACACCAATCAATCATACATATTTAGAGAGCAATTTTTATTGCTTTGCACCGATGACAACTTACTTGAAGGATCTTATTCAATCCATAGGTAGATATGGTGGACTCTTATGGCAAGACTGGTTTAAGGGTATTTGGAAGCACAAGTAGTATCTCTACTTGGTGCAATGAATTTGGCTAGCATGAGGGGGAAAGGCAAGCTCATCATGTTGGAAGATCCAAGACAATATAATTTATCTCAGATGTAAGAAAACATAACCCATTACGTTGTCTTCCTTGTCCAATGTCAACTCTTTAGCATGTCATATTTTAATGAGTGCTCACAATCATAAAAGATGTCCAAGATAGTATATTTATATGTGAAGACCTCTCTTTCTTTATTACTTCCTATTAATTGCAACGATGACCAAAACTATGTTTGTCAACCCTCAAACTTTTATTCATCATACTCTTTCTATGTGAGCTCATTACTCTCCATAAGACTCACATGATCTCTTTGTTTCTTTTTATTTCTTTCTCTTTTCTTTTATTCCCTTAGGATCATGGCAAAATAATCAAGCCCTTGACTCAACACTAATCTTTATTATATAGCTCACGGACTTCGATTACATAGAAGGATAATAAAGCAAAACTCACAACTAGATCATACTAAGAACTTTTATTCTACTAGATCAAGATATTACCAAAAGGATCGAACTAAGAAAAACGGTAAAGATAAAAGTGATGGTGATACGATACCGGGGCACTCCCCCAAGCTTGGCAGTTGCCAAGTGGAGTGCCCATACCAGATACTCAATTCTTCTTTGTTGGTGGAGACGGTGGTGATTTTGTTGATGGCGTAGGCTTGTCGTCCTTCTTCCAAGGCATAGGCTCACCATCATAGAAAGATGACCGAGTCTCCGGGATCCTCAAATCTGCAGCCAAACTCATCCTTTTGAATCTATATTCATACTCACAGTTTTGGTTTTGCAGGTCATAGATTTGAGCTTGAAGGTGCTCAATTTTCTCGTGAAGCTTGAAGATGGTCTCCCCGATGTTGTCGGCATCCAGCTTGTGTTTGTTGGTGAATTCTGCGATCATCATGTGGTTGGAGTTGAGTCCACGCTCCACCATCCCCTGACACTTGAAAACTTGTTGCTCCATTGCTTCGAGCCTCGTCTCCACGCTTCCGGTCCCCTTCGGTCCCTCAGCATCACGGATGTGCAGCAACCCATCACGCATCTCAATGGTTTGAGGGTGTCGCTGCACCTCCGCGAGGTAAGGGTTGATGACCTTCTCAAAGAACTTGTCCTTGGGAGCACTTGGAGACCCATGATAATCTAGATCTGTCAGAAAAACAGCTCGAAACAAAGACAGGAGATTTTTGCGTGATACGGGAGTCAAAACCCCCGGGAGATTATATAATGAATTTTTACCGACCAAAATACGTGTCGTGTACGAAAACGGAGTCCGGAGAGCACACGAGGTGCCCACGAGGTAGGGGGCGCGCCCAGTAGGGTAGGGCGCGCCCTCCACCCTTGTGTCCTTCCCGGACTGCTGCTTATTTTTCTATTTTTCTAAATATTCCAAAATGGAGAAATATTGCCTTAAAAACTGTTTTGGAGTCGGTTTACTTACCGTACCACATACCTATTCCTTTTCGGAGTCTGAAACGTTCCGGAAAGTGTCCCTTATGTATTCCTCCGGGGTTACGGTTTCAATAACATTGGTTTCAACATTTATGGGATTACCTGAGATATAATGTTTGATTCTTTGACCGTTACCACCTTCGGATTTGTGCCTTCGAAGTTGTTGATTTTTATGGCACCGGAACGGTAGACCTCCTCGATAACGTAAGGACCTTCCCATTTAGAGAGAAGTTTTCCTGCAAAAAATCTTAAACGAGAGTTGTATAGCAATACATAATCACCTACATTAAACTCACGCTTTTGTATCCTTTTGTCATGCCATCTTTTAACTTTTTCTTTAAACAACTTGGCATTTTCGTAGGCTTGGGTTCTCCATTCATCAAGTGAGCTAATATCAAATAACCTCTTCTCACCGGCAAGTTTAAAATCATAATTAAGTTCTTTAATAGCCCAATAAGCCTTGTGTTCTAGTTCGAGAGGTAAGTGACATGCTTTTCCATAGACCATTTTATACGGAGACATACCCATAGGATTTTTATATGCAGTTCTATAGGCCCATAATGCATCATCAAGTTTCTTGGACCAATTCTTTCTAGACCTATTAACAGTCTTTTGCAAAATTAATTTGAGTTCTCTATTACTCAATTCTACTTGACCACTAGACTGAGTGATAAGGAGATGCAATTCTATGATTAACATCATATTTAGCAAGCATTTTACGGAAAGCACCATGAATAAAATGTGAACCACCATCAGTCATTAAATATCTAGGGACTCCAAATCTTGGAAAAATAACTTCTTTAAGCATTTTAATAGAAGTGTTATGATCAGCACTACTAGTTGGAATAGCTTCTACCCACTTAGTAACGTAATCAACAACAACTAAAATATGTGTATAACCATTAGAGGAAGGAAAAGGTCCCATATAGTCAAAGCCCCAAACATCAAATGGTTCAATAACAAGTGAATAATTCATAGGCATTTCTTGACGTCTACTAATATTACCAATTCTTTGACATTCATCACAAGATAAGACAAACTTACGGGCATCCTTGAAGAGAGTAGGCCAATAAAAACCAGATTGCAGTACCTTATGTGCAGTTCTATCTCCAGCATGGTGTCCTCCATAAGCTTCGGAGTGACACTTGCGTAGGATCTGTTCCTGTTCATGCTCAGGTACACAACGTCTAATAACACCATCCACTCCTTCTTTATAAAGATGTGGGTCATCCCAAAAGTAATGCCTCAAATCATAGAAGAACTTTTTCTTTTGCTGGTATGTGAAACTAGGTGGTATAAACTTAGCAACAATGTAATTAGCATAATCAGCATACCATGGAGCAGTATGAGAAGCATTTATGACATTTAATTGCTCATCAGGAAAGCTATCATCAATAGGTAGTGGGTCATCAAGAACATTTTCTAACCTAGACAAGTTGTCTGCAACGGGGTTCTCAGCTCCCTTTCTATCAACAATATGCAAATCAAATTCTTGTAGCAAGAGAACCCATCTAATAAGTCTAGGTTTAGCATCTTTCTTTTCCATAAGATATTTAATAGCAGCATGATCAGTGTGAATAGTTACTTTAGAATCAACAATATAAGGTCTGAACTTATCACAAGCAAATACAACTGCTAAGAATTCTTTTTCAGTAGTAGCATAATTTCTTTGAGCATTGTCTAGAGTTTTACTAGCATATTGAATAACATTTAGTTTCTTATCAACTCTTTGTCCTAGAACAGCACCTACAATAATCACTAGCATCACACATAATTTCAAAGGGTAAATTCCAATCAGGTGGCTGAACAATAGGTGCAGAGATCAATGCTTTCTTAAGTATTTCAAATGCTTCTACACAATCATCATCAAAGACAAATGGTATATCTTTTTGCAATAAATTAGTCAGAGGCCGAGAAATTTTTGAGAAGTCCTTAATGAACCTCCTATAAAATCCAGCGTGACCAAGGAAACTTCTTATACCTTTGATGTCCTTGGGACATGGCATCTTTTCAATAGCATCAACCTTGGCTTTATCAACTTCAATACCTCTTTCAGAAACTTTGTGCCCCAAGACAATACCTTCATTAACCATAAAGTGGCACTTTTCCTAGTTCAAGACAAGATTAGTTTCTTCCCATCTCATCAAAACTCGATCGAGATTGCTCAAGCAATCATCAAAAGAGGAACCATAGACGGAAAAGTCATCCATGAAAACCTCACAAATCTTTTCACAAAAGTCAGAGAATATAGCCATCATGCATCTTTGAAAGGTAGCAGGTGCATTGCATAAACCAAAAGGCATCGTCTATAAGCAAAAGTACCAAAAGGGCATGTAAAAGTAGTCTTAGATTGATCTATAGCCGACACAGGTATTTGAGAGAAACCAGAATAACCATCTAGAAAGCAATAGTGTGTAAGTTTGCATAATGTTTCTAGCATTTGATCAATAAAAGGTAAGGGGTAATGATCTTTCTTAGTAGCTTATTTAATTTGCGGAAATCAATTACCATCCTATAACCTGTTATAATTCTTTGAGGAATCAATTCATCTTTATCATTAGGAACAACAGTAATACCTCCCTTCTTAGGGACACAATGGACAGGGCTTACCCACTGACTATCAGCAACGGGATAAATTATACCTGCCTCAAGGAGCTTTAGTATCTCCTTTCTTACCACTTCTTTCATTTTAGGATTCAGCCGGCGTTGATGATCACGAACTGGTTTAGCATCTTCTTCCAAATTAATTTTATGTTGACATAGAGTGGGACTAATGCCCTTAAGATCATCAAGAGTATACCCAATAGGTGCTTCTTCAGAGTTTTCAATAATCTCTCTTCTTCATGCTCTGAAAGGTTAGCACTAATAATAACAGGATATATCTTTTTCTCATCAAGATAAGCATATTTAAGAGTATCAGGTAATGGTTTAAGCTCAAACACGGGATCACCCTTGGGTGGAGGAGGATCCCCTAGGATTTCAACAGGTAAATTATTTTTCAGAATAGGTTCCTGTTTAAAGAATACTTCATCTAATTCCCTTCTTTCATTCATAAACATGTATCATTTTCATGGTCTAGCAAATATTGTTCTAAAGGATCACTAGGAGGTACGACAATAGAAGCAAGACCAATAATTTCATCCTTACTAGGTAATTCTTCTTCACGGTGTTGTCTACTAAATTTAGAAAAATTAAATTCATGAGTCATATCATCTAAACCGATAGTAACAACATCTCTTTTGCAATCTATGGTAGCATTAACAGTGTTTAGAAGGGTCTACCAAATATAATGGGACAAAAGCTATCTTGTGGGGAACCAAGAACAAGAAAATCAGCAGGATATTTAGTTTTCCCACACAAGACTTCAACATCTCTAACAATTCCCATTGGTGAAATAGTATCTCTATTGGCAAGTTTAATTGTGACATCAATATCTTCTATTTCAGCAGGTGCAATCTCATGCATAATTTCTTTGTATAAGGAATGAGGTATTGCACTAGCACTAGCACCCATATCACATAAGCCATGATAACAATGATCTCCTATTTTAACAGAAATAACAGGCATGCCTACCACAGGTCTAGGTTTATCTTTATCACGGGGTTTTAGCAATTCTAGCAGTTTCATTACAGAAATAAATAACATGCCCATCAATATTATCAGACAAGAGATCTTTAACAATAGCAATATTAGGTTCAACTTTAACTTGCTCAGGAGGTGTATATGTTTTAATATTGCTTTTACGAACCTACAGTTGAAGCTTTAGCATGATCCTTTATCCTAACAGGGAAAGGTGGTTTCTCAACATAAGAAGTAGGAACAATAGGATCATTATAAGTGATAGTCTTTTCTTCAACTTTAATAGGTGCAGCTACTTTTACTTCTATGGGAGGATGATATTTAAACCACTTCTCCTTGGGGAGATCAACATAAGTAGCAAAAGATTCACAGAAAGAAGCTACTATCTCAGAGTCAAGTCCATATTTAGTGCTAAATTTACGAAAAATATCGGTATCCATAAAAGATTTAACACAATCAAAACTAGGTGTCATACCTGACTCCTTACCATTGTCGAGGTCCCAATCTTCAGAGTTGCGTTTAATTCTTTCCAATAAATCCCATTTGAATTCAATAGTCTTCATCATAAAAGAGCCAGCACAAGAAGTATCAAGCATGGTGCGATTGTTACCAGAAAGCCGAGCATAAAATTTTTGAATAATCATTTCTCTTGAGAGCTCATGATTGGGGCATGAATATAACATTGATTTAAGCCTCCCCCAAGCTTGAGCGATGCTTTCTCCTTCGCGAGGCCAAAAATTATATATATAATTGTGATCACGATGAACAAGATGCATAGGATAAAACTTCTGATGAAATTCCAATTTCAATCGTTTGTAATTCCAAGACCTCATATCATCACATAGCCTATACCATGTCGATGCATCTCCCCTCAAAGATAAAGGGAAGACCTTCTTCTTAACAACATCTCCGGGTACACCTGCAAGCTTAAATAATCCACAAACTTCATCCACATATATCAGATGTTCATCAGGATGTTTTGTTCCATCTCCTAAAAAAGGATTAGCTAGCAGTTTTTCTATCATACCCGCAGGAACTTCAAAGCAAGCATTTTCATTTTCATATTCATTTTCAGTAGGTTCAGTAGGTTGAGGAGCAACTCTTTGCTCTACTGGTCGGGGTGAAGATACCCCGAACAAGCCCCTCAGAGGATTACTTTCCATAGTAACAAGTGACAGTAAATTTCAGCACACTATATAAATTTTTCCTTACCAAATTCCACCTACCAAAGGCGCTTCACTCCCCGGCAACGGCGCCAGAAAAGAGTCTTGATGACCCACAAGTATAGGGGATCTATCGTAGTCCTTTCGATAAGTAAGAGTGTCGAACCCAACGAGGAGCAGAAGGAAATGATAAGCGGTTTCCAGCAAGGTATTCTCTGCAAGTACTGAAATAAGTGGTAACAGATAGTTTTGTGATAGGATAATTTGTAACGAGCAACAAGTAACAAAAGTAAATAAATGCAGCAAGGTGGCCCAATCCTTTTTGTAGCAAAGGACAAGCCTGGACAAACTCTTATATGATGTAAAGCGCTCCCGAGGACACATGGGAATATCGTCAAGCTAGTTTTCATCACGTTCATATGATTCGCGTTCGGTACTTTGATAATTTGGTATGTGGGTGGACCGGTGCTTGGGTGCTGCCCTTACTTGGACAAGCATCCCACTTATGATTAACCTCTATTGCAAGCATCCGCAAACTACAACAAAAGTATTAAGGTAAACCTAACCATAGCATGAAACATATGGATCCAAATCAGCCCCTTACGAAGCAACGCATAAACTAGGGTTTAAGCTTCTGTCACTCTAGCAACCCATCATCTACTTATTACTTCCCAATGCCTTCCTCTAGGCCCAAATAATGGTGAAGTGTCATGTAGTCGACGTTCACATAACACCACTAGAGGAGAGACAACATACATCTCATCAAAATATCGAACGAATACCAAATTCACATGACTACTAATAGCAAGACTTCTCCCATGTCCTCAGGAACAAAAGTAACTACTCACAAAGCATAAACATGTTCATAATCAGAGGGGTATTAATATGCATATAGGATCTAAACATATGATCTTCCACCAATTAAACCAACTAGCATCAACTACAAGGAGTAATTTATCTCTCTCTTTTTTTT
>NC_053025.1:509913551-509939766 GCF_003073215.2 Triticum urartu | reverse complement strand
GATTTTTATTTTGATCCAGTCAGAGCGCATCGACCCTCTCGTCCAATCCTAAATCGCTGCCACACACTCCTCTCCCTCTTCTCCATTGCAAAACCACCTCGCCTCTCCCTCTTCTCTATTGCAAGACCACCGTGTCTCCTCCGTTTTCTAGACGCTTTGCTCCATGGCGCGGGCGCAATCCATGGATACAAAATTAGTATACTGTATACTATTTAAAAGTCGAGGGCGGGGCTTTTCCTGCGCGGTAGGCGGCGGGGCAGTTCCGCCTAGTCGGTTGAGACGCGAGAAGACGAGGGAGTAGGCTGCTGCAAACGTAGGGCTGTGTGATTTGACAGCGAGTTACTGCTGGACAGGTGGGGCCCCGTGATTTGACTTGCCATTATCATTTTAACTGCGGCGCTACGACCGGCGTGAGTCTCCCAGATTCCTGACCACCTCCATACAGGTGCCTCTCCCAATGCTCCACCATGTAGTAGAGGCTGGCTCTTGCATGAGAGCCCACTTCTCCACTTTTTCCTTGCCTCTCTTTCCTCCACATATGCAAAAATGCCATGTAAAGCGCACTATTGTACTTACTTTTACTTGCTCCTACAGGTGCTTAAGCTTGCCACATAGGCATAAAGTCTGATGTGGCAAGTTAATCAAGAAGAGAGAGACTAGTTTGGTGACCCAAGGAAGAAACGGTGCTAAGCGCGTGTACCTAGGTGAAAAGACAATTTTGAGTCTATAGCTAATTAAATGAAGCAAACTTAGCAACACCATTTCATTGGAAGAGGTCACTCCTTGGCAAATGCAATAAATACACGCGTACTAGCACCGTTTCTTCCTTGAGTACGAAGAAAGAGATAGAGAGGAGTAAAAAAATACACTTATAGCCAACCTTGTTGTAGTATGAGTGACTAAGTGATGACTATGTATGACATGCCAACATCAGATAGCCTAACGCACCGTGTTAAATCTCCAAGGGCGCGACCGCGCGAGCGACGCGACGGTCGTGGTAGGCGCGACCATGATACGGGCTGCTGGCAGCCCTTGGATCTGAGATCAAACGGTCGCATGCTAAGTTGCTGAAAATTTGCAGAATAACCCTCCAGGATAGGATATTCACCCATAGGTCTAGAATCACGCCATGCAACCGTTCGATCTCAGATCCAAGGGCTCTCGGAAGCCCGTATCATGGGAGAATGGAAAGCCACTACCCTGCCGTTCGCACGCTGGCAGTTCGCTCCTACTCGTCCCCCGCACGTCCTTCAATACTACGGCGGTTCGCTCCTAGTCGTCCCGTCCATTCACATTACGGCAGTTCCACTAATCCTAACCCTCCTCCCAAATCCATGGCGTCCCAAATCTCCATGATCGGCGGTGAGTACAAGGTTAGAACCATCACCGGCGATGAGTTCGACGTCATCTACACCCGTTCTTCCGCGACGGTGAAAGGATGCCTTTCTCGCTTCAGACGCATGTTCGAAAACTCAGATGATGAGTGGGTCGCTGGGCTAGATGTTGAGTACACCACAGTCCTGGGACGAGAGAAGGATCTAAAGGACGAAGAGAGGAAGAAGCCCGCCGTGATCCAGGTTTGCGTGCATGACTTATGCTTGGTCTACCACATATGCCATGCCGACGTTGAGTGCCAGGATTTTAAGGACTTCCTCGGGAGCAACCTAGTCAAATTCGTTACTGTAGACTTTGGTAACGACAAAGAAATCCTGGCGTCGGATAGGCCTCGTTGTAGGCAACCCCTTCGACCTCCAGAAGAATCGGCTGGTGGCCTCTCGTCAGCCTTCAATGCTGACCCTGGCAGGAGCCATGGTTCATCCTTCGTACGGTAAACTGGAGAAACCTCCATACACGTTTCATCGTCATGCATGGCAGCGGAATGTACTAGATATAGACCACATCCACTATAGCTGCAATGGATGGCTACCTTTGCTTCAATATCTACAAGGGTTGGATGAAGAGCAACAGCCAAGTGTGCGGTTCAAGCAAAGAAGTATCGGCCAAGAGGAAGAGGACAAGGTAGAAGTCGAGGACGTGGACGAGGACTCCGAGTAAGGTGGCAGTGTCGTTGCTCATGGTGGTTCTAATGCAGTGTCTACCAGAATAGTTGCAAAGTTTAATTTCAGGTGTGCTTAATTTAATTTGAGGGGTGTGTTGTGCTGAGCCCCCAGCAGAACTATGTTATGTTTCTTCTCGTTACTTTAACTCTTCAGTACGTACATACTAGTATTTCTTACATTTCATCTTTTAGTTGGTATAGTACTACCACTCATTTCTTCACATTATATACGTACAATATATATGGCCAACATCATATAGCCAGCAGTTTAGTTGTCAAAGAATTTCAGGGTGCTTAGTTTTGTCAAAGAATTCCAGGATGCTTAGAGGGTGCTTGGATCCAAGGGACTTATTTTAGTCTGACTAAAAATAGTCTCTTTAAGAGGCTAAAGTTCCAAGCACCCCTGACTAAAGAGGGGCTAAAACTAGTCTTGAGACTAAATTTTTTTAGTCAGGGGTACCCCTACTAAAATGTGGATTAGTCCTCTCTCTACTCATTTAACTCCTCTCCTTTAACACAGGCGAGTTCTGGATTGGAGGGTTTGGAGGATAATAAATGCTCATTAACTTGATTTTAGCCTTTTTAGTATTTGGATCCAAGCATGGGTGAGGCTAGCATGTTTTAGTCCCACTACTTTTAGTCATGGGACTAAAACGTATCCAAGCACCCTCTTAGTTTTATTTGAGGGGTGGGTTGTGCTGGACACCATTATTGTGACTAGCCTTTTTAATAGTACTATATGCATAATTTGGCGACGAGCGCTCTCTATATGTACCACCTTTTTTTAATTTCAAGTTTTGCTCCATGGCGCAATCCATCGATACTACTGCTGTACAAAAGTATACATTTTTTAAAAGGCTAGAGGGCGGGGCAGTCTAGCTTGGTCGGTTTCACGAGAGGCGAGGGCCTTTGTGATTTGACGGCTCATTACTGCTGGAAGGCGGGGCCTTGTGATTTGACTGCTCGTATAAATGCGCCGACGACCTGATCGAGGAGGAGCAAAGAACCGTGCGGTATACTCAAGTTTTCCACTGGAGTAGTATAAGGCGAGAGATACAACGGGATTTTATGCTCTAGATCTAGATTTTACTCTCTCTCTCTCTCTCTCTTCGACAACCTCTCCTCACCTCTCTGCTCTCTATATGTATCCTTGCTCCTCTATGTCCGCCTTCCATTCCTACGCATCTGCGGTCTTCTTCAAGGCCTAGTCCAACTATCGGTTGCATCAGGAGGCCTTGGGCCTTCTGCCTGAGTTGGACCACCACATAATAGTCTTTCACATCGAGAACATCATCACCCTAGCTAGCAAGCAACAAACATCAGCAGCACCCTGCGTGGCCTCCCTGACAATCACCGGAAGTAGCTGCCTTCGCGTGACAACTTCCAAGTACACCATCATTGTCGGCATTGACCGATGTAAAGTGTTAGCCTTTGATTTGAAGCTCACCAAGCCCATTTTCATCAACTCAAGTTTTCCACTGGAGTAGTACTGCGATGGAGGAGCACGAAACACGGCAGCCCAGTGCCATATGGCGATAAAAAATGATCTAATTTGCTAGTCATCTCATTGTTAGCATTGTTCTATTCATTCCCTCAAAAAACATTCATTTCTATTCATGCCTCGCAGAGAACGTGACACGTGCGGCGAAACACCCGAAGCAAAAGATGAAACACAGGAGCAAAAGAAGAAGGAAGATTATCACCCCAAATGATCTAATTCGCCGCGGAGTCGTAACTGCTTCTTCATCGCCTCACGACCTCCATCTCCTTGCGCGTCTCCTCCGCCATCTTCATCATTGTGTCCATGACGCGGCATTTCTCGACGCGAGCCTTCATCATCTGTTCCACGGCCATATTACGTACCTTGACAGCAGCCGGGTGCTCGATGCGGAGCTTCGCCAACTCTTCCTTCTGTTCCATGGCGAGGGCCTGCAGCATCTTCATCGAGGAACTACTATTCTCATGCAGCTTCTTCCAGCCGCGTTCTTCTCCTTCAACAGGTCGATCTCGTGGCAGAGCTTCGCATTGTCCTCCCGAAGTCGCAGGATTTCGCCGGTCGCCTTCTTCTCCGAGGCAATGCTCTTCTTCAGCAGCATCACCAAGCCGGCGGTCAACTCCTCCCGAAGTCGCAGGAGCCGGTCGCCTTCTTCTCCGAGGCAATACTCTTCTTCAGCAGCATCACCAAGCCGGCGGTCAACTCCCCTGCTGATTGAGCTCAGCGGGCATGTCGTCGAGGCTCTCCTTCAGCAACTCCATCAAGCCTTGGATGAACTCCTTCTGCTTATTGAGCTGATCGGGCATGCCGTCGAGGGATAACGACTCCAGCTCCGCCGGCTCGGCATGTTCGCCTCCGCGGCTAGGGCGCTCCTGGGAGCCATCGCCTGCCCGTGAGAGATCTTTCGAGGTCTCTGCGTGGCGGCGAGCCCTCTTTTTTTTCCGCAGCCTTGGTTGCCGCTCCCTTGTTACGAGTAGTTCTCGACCTAGAGCTGCTCACCGGCCATGGCAACGACGGACGAAGAAGAAGCACTTATGAGGAGGAAAGGTAGAGTGATTTTCGGTTAGGTAGTTCCCCTTTTTATAACCTAAGTACTAGCACTAGTACTAATACCTGCATAGTGGGAACACGTTCAGGTTTGGTACGTACTACTAGTAGGTGTGAGCAGGCTTTCGAATGTGATGGGAACAAGGTAAAGATTAATTGATGGTTTTGGTTTCGAGGCCCGAAACGGCTCCCGATGAGTTTAGCGGAACATAAATTTCAAGTACTACACTGCTCAAATGCGTAAAATATTATGTTACTGTCAAAAATTGGCACAAAATACGAAGGAGACCAATGGAAGTACTACTAGCAACCCACGATTTAACTACTCGCATGCGCGCAGTGGAGTAATAATGTCTTTCTTCCGCCCTCACGTCCACTCAATTTGCATGCGCTGTATTAATTCGACCATCAATGAAGTGAACGACTTTACACGCGTCAAATTATCACATGGGGTGGATCTTGGTACAAAATTGCGTCCGCCCGTGTACCCGCGTGTGCGTGCGAGGAATGAGTGCGTGCATGGCGTGCGTGCACATCTTCGCTTCGTGCATGTACCGCCAGTATGGCTCAGGGAGGACGAGTACATTCTTCTGGAACCAGCAGCACGTCACTGTGATCAATCCACGCAAGGAGGTCGCGACAACGCCTACACATGTGCCACGTGGCTTCATGAACTGTAAGAGAGACACTGTGTAGCGTGCCATTGGTATTCTAGTTTACGTGTTTTGCACAAACTCGAAATACTAGTAAGGTACACGTGCATTGCACGCATCAGATTTTGCAACCAAATTATGAATAAATACCACACTATAGCATGTAAGCTCTGAGTCATATATGCCTGATGTAGCCCTTCGTTTAATTCTTATAGTTCATCTCATTCAAAATCAATTAGTTTTTATAAAAAAGCTAAGAACGCGGGAATAGGAAAAACATGGGATTATAGTGGAATGTCGTCTTGAATCCTACAGGATTGTACGAGTGTTTGATTGTGCATAGAAAAAACGCAGAATTCTTTCAAAGAGGTTTGAGTGGATGGGATGTTTCCTATGAAATCTAGTGCAAATGAATCATATGGAAAAATTCCTATGGTTTACAATCCTACGAATCAAACAACCAAGATAGGAAAAATTCCTAATGATTAGAATCCTCCAAAATTCCTTTGAGAATCCTTTGAATCAAAGAAGCCCTTAATCTATTTTATGATTCATGGAATTGTGCGTTGTAAAGCATAAAGTAAAAACAAATAATGGCAATTCAACTAGAAAAAAAGTTTGGGCAGTTATGATACGGAAGATTCTAGAACAAAAGAGAACCACTGTTGTTTTGAGGTTTGTGCATTATGCTTAAGTTCAACCATGGAGTCTGCTAGATTGTACATGTGGCAAAATCCGGTGGGGGGCTAGAAGATGGTGCGAGGGGCCGAGTGGAGGGAGACTATGAAGGAATGCACAAGTGCGAGATCGATATTTAGAGAGAGGGGGAACACGTGCGCTGATGCGCGCAGTGGCGGAGCCATGAAAAATAAATGAGCTAGGGGGCCAAGCATTGCTAATCCTTTACGAGGAGGGTCAATTCATGAACTTAAACCATTTTTAGCAGCAATTGTCTAATGATCACATTCATATTAGCCTTGATATATAGTGATGTTAGGGGGGAGGGGGGCAGGGCCCTTACTGCCCCCTGTCTTCGCCATTGTGCACGCGTCTGAGAGATGAAGGAAGGCATGGATGATGAGAGGGGGACGTTGGATACATAATTAATGTGGGTGTATTAGCTATATATGTTAATCCTATATAGAGATATAGATTGATCGATGTGGACGTGGGAAAGAGGGTGAGACCTCACTGGATATATCGATTGATCGGTTTGTGTGGAAAACTATGAAAGACCTAGCTATATACACACATACATAGAGGAACATCGATCGTTGCGCATGCACGCGTGAGAGATAAAGAATGCCTGATATGATGGAGAGGGGGATGTGTGTTGGTGTGTGCCTTCATGGGAGACCGACCTGAAGAAAAAGATTGCATGCGTGCGATGGATAATGCCGACTGGTAGTGTGTGTGCATGCATGCACGAGAGAAAGTTAGTGGTACAATTATAAAGAGAAGACTACTGTGTGGGTGTAAAAGAATAGCTGAATAGGTGAGGTCACAATCAATGTAAAGTTGAATTCAAATATTTGAATAAGAGATCCTGATGTTTGAAACCCATGCATGCATGAATATAACGGAGATCTGCGCGGTGTGGTTTGGAAACGAGCATGTTGTAATGTATACACATTGAACAAGGTCAGACTGATTTGAATTTGAGATACCGATGGCACACATCATTTGGCCACGTCGCATCCGTGCATGGACACACTATTCTAATTGGAGATGATGGGCGGCTTTTGCATCACATATCTATATCTATACCCTATATATATTATATTTTTTTATATTGTGTGCGGGTAACTTTAACTTTGAAAGATGGTCGTTGGATGAGGCGAATCCGATGGTCCAAAGATGGCAAATTTGAGCACTACTGGCCGTTGGATATCATCTAGATTCCACCAGATTTCGCCACATGTATAATCTAGAAGACTCCATGGTTGAACTTAAGCATAATGCACAAACATCAAAACACAAGCACTTCTTATTTGTTCTAGAATCTTCCGTATCAGAATTGCCCAAATGTTTTTCTACATGATTTGCCATTATTTGTTTTTACTTTATGTCTTACGACGCACAATTCCATGAATCTTAAAATAGATTAGCTTTCTTATAAAAACTAGATGATTTTGAATGAAATGAACTATAAGAATTAAACGAACATCTACATCATGCATATATGACTCAAAGCTTGCATGCTATAATGTGGTATTTATTCATAATTTGGTTGCCAAATCTCATGCGTGCAATGCACGTGTACCTTACTCTAGTCTAAATGGTGTTTGTGTGTGTGTTGTGCGTGTTGAGGTGCAAATTGTCTTTTTTTGGGTACACGTTAAGCTTGTTCTTCCGAAATTTCAAGCCGCGCCTTGTTATGCCGAAAATTCAAGCTAGCGTCTCTGTCTATCGTGCTGCGAAACTCCCGCCTCTTCAACCCGCGCCTTGTTAGCCCGAAATATTTAAGATATATCTTTGTCTCGTTGTGCTCCGACAACTCCCTCCATCTCAACCCGCGCCTTGCTATTCCGAAATTACAACGCGCGCGAAAACTCCCACCTCCTGTGAAATCCCGACACGCGAAATGCCCGTGGTACCCCTGAACCGAAAGAACCGCCTCAAATCGGTGGGGGTACTTTCGTAACTTACCCCACATTTAGGACAAGCGCGTCTCTAAGCCATGGTTCCCCACTGCCATCCCATCCGCCCACCCATTCATACACCGAGGCCGCGAAAACCCCGAACCCCACACCCTGCTCCGTCCGCCACCCAGCCGGAGCCTCTTCCCCGACGACGTCGTCCACAGCAACACCTCGACGTCCCTCATCCACCGTACCGGATGAGGATCCGTCGTCGATCTCATCGTCCCGCGGTTCAGCCACCCCGTCCTCCACCTCCAAGGAGCTGCCCCGACGTTCCCCTCGTCTTTCGCGCCACCTCCATTCCCACACCGCCGTCTTCACCTGCACCACCGGAAGAGCATCATCATCACCGTTTCCTCGGATGAAGCTGCGGCCTAATCGGCGCCACCAAAGAGGTTGTACACTAATCACCGCATTTTCTTCTTGATTCGATCTCACGGTGCTGCCCTCGGTCCCGAGCCGACACCGCGGCCCCCCGGCGCCTCCGGCCCGTCTTCCTCCGTCTAACACTTAAGCCGACCATCGCCTCTCCAATACTTTACCCCCACCATCACTGGTTCCGAAACGTTAGAACCACGAACACGTCATTTCTCCCGAGCAAAGCGCTCCGACTCTTCGCCGTTCCTTGGTGTACGGCGTCTCTGTTGTCAAAGGCGGAGTCATCGCCAGCGTGCTGGGGGCATGCTGTCGTGGTTCTAACTCTGACAGTGATGTAGGGGGGTAAGTATGGAGAGGCGAGGTCTTAGCTATGGAGAGGTTGTAAGGACGCAAGGTTTACGAGTTCAGGCCCTTCTCGGAGGAAGTAAAAGCCCTACGTCTCGGAGCCCGGAGGCGGTCGACTGGATTATGTGTGTATGAGTTACAGAGGTGCGAACCCTTGTCTCGGAGGAGGGGGTGGCTTATATAGAGTGCGCCAGGACCCCGGCCGCCCACCCCCCCCCCCCTCCCCCCCCCCCCCCCCCCCCCCCCCCCCCCCCGCTCCGCTCGGTCCCAAGCCGACACAGCGCGCTCCATCCATGGCGGCGTCGCCGGCCACTTTCTCCATGGTGTCGCTCCCTCGGCAGTGACGTCTACATCAGTAGGAGTTGCTGCTGCTTTAGCTCTCACTCGTGCTGCTGCTCTACTCTTGCTCTCGGTCCCCTACCTTGTCTGCTCTTGCTCTTTCTCTTGCTCGCGCTGCTGCTCTCGCTCTTGCTCTTTCTTGCGATGCTGCTCCGATTTAGCTACACTTCAGTCGACTGAATTGACTTTTGGGTCAGTCGATTTTCAGGGGGTGGGGCTCGCTGGAGTTAAGGAAGAACCAGCCGTAGCGGGGAGGGGGGCTCGCCGGAGAGGTACCCCTCTATCTATCTTAGAGTTCATGGTGGGGGCGGTCGTCGCCGGTGGTGGTGGGGCGGTGGCGTGGGGATCGCCGGAGAAAAAGCTCGGCACGGGGGGCCTAGTAGGCGGGGGGGGGCTGCTGTTTGGCCGGCTCAGGGGGGTGGAGGTTGAAGATGAACGCAGGCCCTTGATTTCGTATCCAACGGCTGCAAAATCGACTGACCAGAGATGAAAAAGTCAGTCGACCGACGTGTAGCCTCACCTTGCTAGTGCGTCAGTTTCGACAGCAAAATTCAGTTTCGACAGCAAAATTCAGTTTCGACAGTTAAGTTCAGTTCGACAGTTAAGTTCAGTTTCGACAGTTAAGTTCAGTTTCGACAGTTAAGTTCAGTTTCGACAGTTAAGTTCAGTTTCGACAGTTAAGTTCAGAGATGAGCGGCTGATGTATTTTACATCTAGCACTTTGTGGTTATGTATTTTACGTCATGTATTGGAGATGCTATTAGAATTCCACTCAGGTTAACGTTGTTCGTTGTCTCTCTTGTCCTGCTTCAGCCTCGGCGTCGTACAACTCACCGGAGCTGCTCCAACGACGAAACCCTCCATCACAGCGGAGCAGTACCTCGGGCTCCATCTCCAGACGCCTAAGATCTTCTTCCCCTCCTCCGACAGCCAAGTCAGCCGGAGCATCCTCACCGGCCAACCCAATCACGCTGAGATCGACATGGCTTCGCCAAAGAGGTTGTACACTTGTTGCATCTCTTTTTTACTCTACATGTTATATATATTGTCCACTGAGCACTCGTAGTAACGGGAAATACGATTATTTTATCCTACTATATGACAAGCAGTGAGGTACCAGGCAACTTAGCTATCCGTGATGGACTCTCTTGAACGCCATCATTATTTATCTCTGCGCGTTTGAGCTGTGCATTTGTCGATGGGCCTGGGAGTTGAGCTAGTATGGCAGTGGCCTGGGTCCAAAGTAATAGAAGTAGCACAAAAACATTTTTTTAGTGTAGGATTTTCCTTGCTCAAGCCTGCCTACTAGAATCGCCAGTGCTTGAAAGGAAAAGTGAATGAAAAACATCGGAATTGGAAAGTTTCCTATGGTACTACTTTTCATGAATTTGGTGCAAAGGAATGGAGCAAAGGAAAACTGTAGGATTTGTTCCTTTAGTGTCTCCTTGAAAGAAAAACCGTAGGAATTCTAATTTCCACTTCTCCTCCTTTTCATATTCCTATTCATCAAGCACAAGACTAAGAGATAGTAGCATAATAGCATTATAACCGTACATTTTCTTGTGGTTTGACTTAATCTCACCATGCTTTTTTGCATCCTGTGATCTTCCAATTGTTGTGAATCAAACACCCAGATTGGCAGAAATCCTGTGTTTTTAAATTCTCTGTTTTGCAGATGCATTCCTATCCTATTCCTGTCTATTTCCTATCCCTGCATTGTTAGAATCCTCAAATTCAAACAAGCCCTTACTCAATTACTTCTGTTATAGATATGTGTCAAAGAAAACCTTGTGTGGTTTGTCCTGCTCCTGCGGCGCTGTGTTCCACCCCAGCTCAGCTGCTCCAACGACGGAAGGGTTCACCACAGCAGGGATCCGCTCTCCAGACTGTCTTTCGCCGCCTCAGATCTTCTTCCCCGCCGCCGGCAGCCACGGCAACTGCATTACCATCATCAACTGAGCAGATGACCTTGAGGACTACACGGGTCCGCAAGAGAGGTCGCACTCTTCCGTGTCTGCTTACGTTATGCGTCGCTTAATATGATGACATGCTACATTATCGTCGTGTTCACCTATTAGACTCCGAGTCAGGTCCAAACTAATGCTGAAACTTGAGTTTTTAAATGGTTGTGGGGTACATATTGGGGCAGCAATCAGTACTATCTGTCTACTATCTGGTTAATCTCCGGTGTCTACTATGAGTTTCATGTTGGGTGCAAACAAACATTAAAGGAGCCATTATCTGTATTTTTTAACTAAAGCTATTATCTGCCTGCTATCATTGGTTTTGGGTCTATCCACAGTTTGCTACCATCACTCTGGATTTGTGCATGCACTCCTTACATAATCTCACTATGTTTTATTCCTATGCATGCCAGTTATTGTACACAATGGAACTGATCATGTAGAGCAAAAGAGACGAGCCTTGCGTGGCAATAAAATTTCATGCAGACGTCGTTCCATGGTGGGCGCAAAGGCAGCCCCCCTCCACCCATTTCGGATCGTAATCAAGAGGAAGATAACTGTTATGAGGGGGATTCAGAAGGAGAAGACCACTCCTATTTACCCCATGAGGTCTTCGCTCTAACTTGGCATGCTGATGTTGGTAATATCATGCATATGGTGCCTTGCATTGCTTACTGTATACATTAAAGATGTCATCTGCTTAGTTTAGACATGCTTTGTGTCAATGCCATCTGTTTAGTTTCTTTATCGTATATGTGAATCATGCAATGCCATCTTGTCTAGCCAGGCATCATATATGTGAATTTTGCAATGCCACCCTGGTTAGCCAGTCATCTTATATGTGAATTATATCATGCCATCATTTTTTTATTACGTGTTAAATTTGTCAACAATTTTAGTACATTCAATTACTCTTCCTGTGCATCAGCCATTGGCACGGTCATGGAAAAATCTGGAGTGGAAACAAGGTCTTCAGAGCAGACAATGCTATCTGACGAAGCGCATGTCTTGCTGGTTACCGATAGCTCCTCAGAGGAGGATTCAGAGACAGATGACCAGTCATATTCCCCCCCCCGAGGTGCATGCCCTAACTTGGCAGGGTTATGTTGCTCATATCGTGCGTATGGTATCTTGCATTGCTATGTCATTTGCTTAGTTTAGACATGCTTTGTGTGAATGCCACCTGTTTAGTGTCTAATTACCATATATGTGAATTATGCAATGCCATCTTGTTGCAAGACATTATATATGTGAATTATGCAATGTTATCTTGTTGCAAGGCATTATGTATGTGAATTATGCAATGCCATGCTGTTTAGGCAAGCGTCATATATGTGAATTATATCATGCCGTCCTTTTTTTGTATTTCTCATTGCTTTTGTCGACAATGTTTGTATATTCAACTGCTCTTCCTGTGCATCAGCCATTTGAATTGGTGATGGAGAAATCTGGAGTGAAAACAAGGTCTTCAGAGCAGACAATGCTACCTGCTGAAGCAGATATCTTGCTGGTTACAGATAGCTCTTCAGAGGAGGATTCAGAGGCAGATGACCAGTCCTATTATCCCCCTGAGGTGTATGCTCAAACTTGGCAGGGTTATATTACTCATATAATGCATATGTTGTATTGCAATGCTTAGTTTTTACATCATATACACAATATTGAATGCCATCTCCTTAGTTGACACATCATATATGCGATTTCCCTCTGCTCACTTCCTTAGTATATAAATCATATATTTGAATTATGTCATGCCATGATGTTTACATAGACAGCATGTATCTGAATTATGGCATGCCAACCCATTTTCTAAAGACATAATATAGTTATATCATCTCATCCTATTTACATAGTCATCATATTTAAATTATGTCATTCTATCCGTGAATTATATCATGCCATCATGTTTCCATCGACGGCATGTTTGTGATTTATGGCATGCCAACCACTTTAATAGACACATCGTATAGTTATATCATGTCATCCTGTTTACATAGTCATCATATTTTGAAGTATGTCATTCTATCCTGTTTAGTTAGCCATCATACATGTGAAATTGTGTCATGCTATCCTGTTTAATTAGCCATCATATATGTGAAATTATGTCCTGCTATTCTGTTTGCTTAGACAACATAAATGTGAATTATTTCATGCCCTGTTTTCTTCCCTACTATCCATTGCACCTGTCTATCTTACAATGTCTGTACATTCAATTACTTTTCTTGTTTATCAGCCATTTCAATTGGAGGGAGTGATGGCAGTATCTGTGGGAGTAAAAACACGGTCTTCAGAAAAGATCGTGCTACCTGTCGATGCAGATAGAACCACGGTTGTACTTGCCCAAGAACCAGCCCCACCACACATAACCCACACTCATGCAGATTGTACCCCTACCCAGTTGGACAGAGAACCAGCTACACCCCTTCTAACCCCAACCCCAGCAGATAGACACCCAGTTCCCGTTGACACAACACCGTCTCCACCACAGAGCACCCAAACACGAGCAGTTAGTAAGGCAACTGCAGTGCCCAAATCACGAGGACCACCACTCCGAACCCGAAGTCAACGCTTAAAGCAGAAGAAGAATTGTTCTCAGGTCAGGTTCCGTAGCTATGGTTCATACTACTTTGCTCTTGCATCACTGTATTTACTGATACCAACTAATTTCAAATTTGAAGGATGCAATTGAAACTCCAATGGCGCAACAGGTATGTTTTAAACCTGTTTCTTCAACGTGTTTGGCTGTTTGCTGTTGTAACTTGCTCTATGTTGATTTCAGTTTCAATTGAATAAACAGTTATGTTCTCATGCCATGCACATTACAAGTGTTGTTATTGCTGTGTAGTTTCCCACACTTATATTCTGTCTATGCTGCTTTGTCTTAAATAGATATGATTCGAACTGTATCTATCTTGATTTGGCAACATAAACTAGAATGATATAGACCATACAGTGACCATACTACATAGATATATGTTTGTTTCATGCTGTTATCCTGTCCACCTTACTACTGAACTGGTAAACCTGAGATGTGTTTGTTTGTTTCTCTTTTAGAACGCGGATAAAATATTGGAGAAGAGTACCCTGTTATGCAATGGTAAAGGAAGTAATGCAGATAAGGTTCAAGATAGTGAGACATCCCTGTTGGTCTCCAAGAAAGCTGATAAAAACTATATTGAAGACACTGAGACAACCCCAAAGTCTGTCTTGATGTAGTGTTCGAGTTACTGGCTACCACTGCTGGCACCAGCTCTTCGAACTCGTTGCCTGAATCAGTTCGGCTTCTTGAGTCTCAACTTCAAGTTGAAAGACATCGATCAGATGTTATGCGACAGGAAGCCGAAGGACTGAGGAAGTCCCTGCAGAATTCAGATGCATACTTTCTGGTGCAACAGCAAGCGCTGGAGGACTTAAGCGCCAAACAAGAGAAAGTTAATAAGCTTGCTAAGCATCTTGCCAGCATTATGGGTACCCAGGATATTGTTTCTTGAGCTCTTCTGAAGTGGTTTCAGTTCTGGACTTGTTTTGCTGCGGCGTTTATATGCTGCTGTGTTCCCTATATTTGCACTGGTGGCGAACTTTGATGCCCAGTGGATGTAATATGTGTAATAGCCGTGATAGCCTAGTGTAAGTTGCTTGCTTATTTATTTCCTTGTTGTCTTGTTTATTTGTTTGCTTGTAGTCAGTGCAGTTCTTTTTCTGCGGTTTGCTAGTGGCTGCAATAACCTATTTTTTAAAACTAGGCCACAATAACCATGGGCTAATATTTACTGTAGTGACACTGGGCCTCCTACGGGCCGTAGAAACAGTGGGCCTTCTACGGGCCAACAGTGGGCCTTCTACGGGCCGTAGAAACAATGGGCCTTCTACGGGACGTAGAAACAATGGGCCTTCTATGGGCCGTATCATCAATGGGCCTTATACGGGCCGTATGATCGATTGGCCAAACATGGGCCAAACAGACCGCATTCTGGCTGTAAACGGGCTAGAGTTGGAATTGTCCGTTCATGGGCCGACCATAACGGGCCATCGTTAATAGGCCGTATTTGATGATGCTATGAAAACGACCCAACGTATTAACGGACCACAAACGGGCCAACTGTAACCACGGGCTGAATTTGGCCCACAAGTAGAAAATGACAGTAAACGGGCCGTAAGTAACGAATGCTGGAAATGATCCCAAGAATAAATTGGCTCTGAAGAAGGCCGGAAGATAACATGGGATGGAAACGGCCCAACGGTACAACGGGCCGTTAATGGGTATAAAGTGATACACTATTCATCACGGGCCAGTTTCACCACGGGCCATTAACGGGTGTAAAGTGATACACTGTTCATTACGGGCCAGTTTCACCACGGGCCGTTAATAGGCCAAGAGTTACATAGGGCCTCATATGGCCGAAAGACGTCATGGGCCATACATGGGACCAGAAGTGAAAACAGGCTGGAATCATATTGGATGGCCCAGATGACGCTACTGGGCCTAATTCGGATAGGGCGTAACGGGCCTTGGGTTAGCGGGCTGTAAATGGGCTATATTCGAATCAGGCCGTTAAAAGGCTTTCCATGGGCCGGCCCGCCAGCTTTTGACCAAGTCAAACGGGCCGGCCTTCACACAGGAATGGGCCTCTGTTGGGCCGTGCCACGTGTTGACGTATCATAGGCGCCTATCTGACCCACTGACGAGCTGACACATTTTCGTCCGGCCAATAAGAATTTTACACGTGGAAATTTCCCATTGGTCGGGGCTGTTAACGGGTTATCGGATCCAAAACCCGCCCGATAGCTTAACGGCGTTCCGTACGGTGGATGCCACGTGTCGGTCCAACCCTTGACGAAAGCAACTTCTGTGACGCGCGATTTATCGTCATGGAAGTGGACACTTCCATGATGATAATTTTGGTAATGTCATGGAACACTTCTACGACAGCACAGGTATGACTATCTTGATTCTGTCATAAATTTTCATGTGTACATGCATGACAAAAAAGCGACCTACTGTGACAAACACGTGTCATCACGGAAGTGTATTTTTTTGTAGTGATGGCATCACAAGATCAAGCACATCAGAAGTGACAATGGCACTGAATTCAAGAACACCGGCCTCGACAGTTATCTTGATACATTGGGCATCACTCATGAGTTCTCAGCTCCGTACACTCCGCAGCAGAATGGCATTGTGGAACACAAGAACAAAACACTCATTGAGATGGCTCGGACGATGCTCGATGAATACAAGACACAAGAAAGTTCTGGCCTGAAGCTATTGATACTGCATGCCATGTCATCAACCGTCTTTATCTTCACACGCTTCTGAAGAAAACATCCTATGAAGTCCTCACTGGTAAGAAGCCAAATGTCAGTTACTTTAGAGTATTTGGTGCTAGGTGCTGCATCAAGGATCCACACCACACTTCAAAATTTGCACCGAACGCACATGAAGGTTTTATCCTTGGTTATGGAAAGGATTCACACTCCTACAGAGTCTTCAACCTCTTTCACTATAAAGTGGTTGAAACTGTGGATGTGCGGTTCGATGAGACTAACGGCTCGCAAAGAGAGCACCTGCCAAATGTGCTAGATGAAATTCGACCCAGTGAATCCATCAAGCTTATGGGAACTGGAGAAATCATACCGTCTGAAGTATAGCCTGAAGAGGAACTTATCATTTCTGCACCTAATCAACTTGAAGACAATGCTTAGCCTGAAGACTATCCTTCAAACGATGACAATGATCAGCAAGAGCAAAATCTTCGTCCAGTTCATCCTCGTGTTGCAAATGAAGTACAGATTGAGAAGATAATTGATAGCATCAATGCACCTGGTACACTCACTCGTTCAAGGGCAACACAACTAGCAAATTTCTGTGGGCACTTTGCATTCGTCTCAATATATGAACCCAAGAAAGTTGATGAAGCCTTCATGGAACCTGAATGGATTCAAGCTATGCAAGAAGAGCTTCAACAGTTCGAGCTAAAAAATGTATGGGAACTGGTGAAGCGTCCTGATCCTCGTAAACACAATATCATAGGCACTAAATGGATATATTGCAACAAGCAAGATGGGCATGGTCAAGTTGTCAGAAACAAGGCTCGTCTCCTTGCTCAAGGATACACTCAAATTGAAGGAATTGACTTTGATGAAACATTATGCTCCTATGGCTAGGCTTGAAGCTATACGCATACTGCTAGCCTATGCAAATCATCATAACATCCTTCTGTATCAAATGGATGTGAAGAGTGCCTTTCTCAATGGCAAGATTGAAGAAGAAGTGTGTGTTGCACAACCGCCTGGTTTTGAAGATCCAAAACATCCTGACATGGTTTACAAGCTCAACAAGGCACTGTATGGCCTCAAACAAGCCCCTCATGCTTTGTATGACACACTCAAAGACTTCCTGAAGAGCAAAGGCTTCAAACCTGGTTCCCTGGATCCCACACTCTTCACGAAGACATATGATGGTGAACCGTTTGTGTGCCAAATATATGTGGATGACATTATCTTCGGCTGCACTAATCAGAAATACAGTGATGAGTTTGGAGACATGATGCAAGAGCAATATCAGATGTCCATGATGGGTGAGCTGAAGTTCTTCCTTGGTCTTCAAATATGGCAGCAACGCAATGGCATCTTCATATCTCAAGAGAAATACCTCAAAGATTGCCTGAAGAAGTTTGGAATGCAAGACTGCAAAGGTTATATGACGCCAATGCCAACCAAAAGTCATCTGGGTCCTGACGCCAATGGTAAAGAGTTCGATCAAAAGGTATACCGCTCAATGATTGGTTATTTCCTTTATTTATGTGCATCTAGGCCAGATATCATGCTTAGTGTTTGCATGTGTGCCCAATTCCAAGCGGCACCAAAGGAATCGCATCACTTAGCTGTGAAGAGAATTCTTCAATATTTGGCTTAAACCCAACACTAGGATTATGGTATCCAAAGGGCTCAGAGTTTGATCTAGTTGGATTCTCGGATGTTGATTATGCTGGTGACAAGGTCGATCGCAAGTCTACATCAGGCACATGTCACTTTCTGGTACGACCACTTGTGTGTTGGTCTTCAAAGAAGCAGAATTGTGTATCTCTCTCCACTGTTGAATCTGAATACATTGCTGCTGGATCTTCCTGCGCTCAGCTTCTATGGATGAAGCAAACACTCAAAGACTATGGCATTCATCTGAAGCAAGTGCCACTCTACTGCGACAAGGAAAGCGCCATCAAGATTGCCAACAACCTAGTTCAGCACTCGAAGACAAAGCACATTCAGATCCGTCATCACTTTCTCAGAGATCATGTCATGAAGGAAGGTATTGATATCATTCACATCAACACTGAAGAGCAACTGGCAGATATCTTCACAAAGCCCTTGGATGGGAAAAGGTTTTGCAAGTTGCGGTGTGAGCTAAATATCTTGGAATCCTCAAATGTCCTGTGATCATGCACACATCCTAACGCTTATGCATGTTGATGAATTAGATGTGCAACACACGAAGTAACGTATATCTTCAACTAATGAAGACTTACACTCTAAGTGTGAATACATTAACGCAGAATTTGACTTCAGAGCGCAACGATAATTGTGTGCCGTGTCTGGGTCTAATAATTCCTATACGGTGGGTAACGCCACCACCAAACTTGTGTTTGGAGTGTTTTCTGTTGGCGTTACATTTGCAAAGTCTTCGCATTTGGTTTGTCTTCAATATTAACATGACTTCATGTTTATCTTCACTATATTGATTTGGTCTTATTTGGATATATTCATATATTTGCGTTCTGTCCTCTACAACATTCACTTATAGCTATGTCTTCTCGTTTGAATCTTTTGAACTAAGTGAATGTGATCGGACCCTAACCTTTCTATGCTCCCGTCTCAAATCTATCTATCCAAATCATATGCATTCTATTGAAACTGTCGAATGTCTTCGCTGCGTCCTTGTCAGCAGAAGATACAGAGACAAACATTAAATCTGTTTTAAATGCTCAATCCTTTTTGCCTGAAACTCGGAGAAGCGGGAACGACCACCTGACAATCCAGGCATGCGTGGGAACGTGGAACAACCTCCAATGTGTTGCATGATCGCCACGTGTCCTTCAGATGTGAACTGCCAGGGGCACCTGCGTAATAATGCCGCGCCGTCCCTATCCTTATAAATACACGCCACACCCCAGTCATTATCTCTTCTTCCACTTCTCTTTCTCGCACAAACCCTAGCGCCACTGCTAGCCCTCGACGACGCCGACGACGAAGCACTTAGCTGCCGTGACCTCACCGACGCCGTCCTCACGCCAGCCGCGGACATCGTCTTCTCCGCCGTCTCCGTAGGTGTCCTCCCTCGCCAAGTTAGGGCACGGAAGATCGAACTACTCGGCCTCATCTCCTACTCCGTCTAGCAGTTCCTTGAGTGGTAAATAAAAACTCTTTTTACAGTCCTTTTTTATTCGATAGATTCATCCTTTTCAACCACAAGTGGTTTCTGTCCCTACAAAGTTGGATCTATCCTGTTCTGCATCTCATAACATGCCTAGTATGTTCACTTATGCTTCACAAAGTAGTTAGATTCCTCACTTGTACTTATTCGTGGATTCATACAAATCTGGAACCAACTCTCTACATATGAGTGAATGTCTTCGCACTATGAGGTCAATGTCTTCTAAACTGATTTATCTTCAAAATCTTCTGAGAATGCATATGACCTCTTCCCCTTCCCTCGCATCACTAATGCTGTCATAAGTACATGTCCGTGGGAGAATCCCTTGGTTCTCATAGTCTGCATTCATTTGCAGAGTTCTTACAACATCACATCAATTCTCCCGAAGCTAATTCTTGTCTGACCAGCAGAAGGAAGCCTTTGCATGTTCTGAAGCCTTTCAGTCTAAACTTCATGGCAACAGAAAAATCAGTCAGGAAGGGCGGCAGACAGCGCCGTGAAAACACTGTAAGGACCTGCCACCGGATCTCTATGAGTTATACAAGTCAGATCCAAAATAGACCTATGGAGAACGCAAGAACCGAATCCAATGGATTCGAAGACATTGGGCAGAGGAATGGTTCAAGTACAGATTTGTCACTGACGAATATGCTGAAAAGAATGCCATCAAGGGCCCTTGGGGAGATATTATATACAAAGGTCTTCAGCCCAAGTCGAAATCCGAAGCTATTGCTCAAGGCTTCTACCCCTGCATGATTCATGGACCTCAGCCTGCTAATGCCGACCCATCCTCTCTGTTATGGTGTCGTGAAGACAATCTCTTTAAGCGCAACTTCCAGTTTGCCAAAACTTCTGCCAAAGAGAACAAGAAGTCACTAGGGTTAGACTTCAACCCCGGTCCCTCTGCTCGTTGTGCCGACAGCACACGCAATGCTGAACCCAATATTGTTGGGCCCTTCTACAACCTTGAAGGTCTCATCACACACATTCAGGTTCAAGGTGCAGCCGTGGATCACTCTGCAGATGACACTGATTCTGATGAAGCGCCTGCACCACTGAAGCCAGTGTGCAGTCTGAAGATCTCTCTCGCATCTCCAAGTCTGACAAGATGAAGAAGCACATGCAACCAACTGGTCAAGCATTGACCCCTGCTGCCGTTCTGAGGAACGAGAACCGAGGGAGTCTTGGATTAGGGGGTGTTCGGATGGCCGGACTATACCTTCAGCCGGACTCCTGGACTGTGAAGATACAAGATTGAAGACTTCGTCCCGTGTCCGGAAGGGACTTTCCTTGGCGTGGAAGGCAAGCTTCGTGATACGGATATGTAGATCTCCTACCATTGTAACCGACTCTGTGTAACCCTAGCCCTCTCCGGTGTCTATATAAACCGGACAGTTTTAGTCCGTAGGACGAACAACAATCATACCATAGGCTAGCTTCTAGGGTTTAGCCTCTCTGATCTCGTGGTAGATCTACTCTTGTACTACCCATATCATCAATATTAATCAAGCAGGACGTAGGGTTTTACCTCCATCAAGAGGGCCCAAACCTGGGTAAAACATCGTGTCCCCTGCCTCCTGTTACCATCCGACCTAGATGCACAGTTCGGGACCCCCTACCTGAGATCCGCCGGTTTTGACACCGACATTGGTGCTTTGATTGAGAGTTCCTCTGTGGCGTCGCCATCAGGAAGGATGCCTCATCCCGTCTTTAAAGATGGCACCGTTGCTAAGGGAGCTTTGGCTGTCGGCCAAACTCTCCGGCTAGGCGGTTTCCTTATTACCGCCTGTTCGGCTGCTGCGCCGATGATGACCTGTCGGGTCATCGAAAGCAATCTTCACGTTAGCTCGGAATTCGCCGAGTAGCTAGAGCCAATGGAGCTCTCTTCCCTAAATGAGCTCTTCGATCGCATCGCCGCCCTGGGAGTCGCTACGGATTAACTCTCCCCAGGTCACCCATCACGTTGCCGTGGTAGAGGGACAGTGCAGCGACCCTTCATCTATCTTAAGGACTAGCTATGTCCGGATTCCCGATCCCTCCAAGCCGGATACCCGCGGAGGGGAGGATATCACTCAAGACCTGAACTTAAAGTCAGACGATGGACTAGATTCATTGGGCCACATCCAAGAATCCCAACGTCCGAGTTCGGAAACTCCTTGGCCCCTGGGTCTCAGATTGGGTGAGGTTTCAGATTTGATTCCACCCACCCACCCATACATAAGAGATCTATCCCAAATTAGGCAAGAGCCCGAAGAAACAGTACATCATTACTGGGCCAGATTCCTCCTGGTTATGAACAGGATAAAGGACTGCCGCGAGGAAGACGCAATTTCATTTTTCTGCAATAATTGCACGGACAAGGGAATCCTCAACGCCATAAGTCGCCGTGATATTACACACTTTGCTGACTTGGCGTCCATAGTACGAAAGTACTGTGCGATGGAAAGTGCCTGGAAAACCAAAACAAAATTTTGGGACAATCCGGCCTTGAATACAAACCCGGTCCGAAATAAAAGGGTGCATCATCGTCAGACACCCGGGTTCAATACCAAAAAGCAAAAGCCCTCTACAGGGCACGGAACCGTACTGGAAGTATGCTTGATGGACCTTGTAAAATTCACAGTGCAGAGGGAGCCACACCAACTCATAGCCTTAGAGCATGTTGGATACTCTGGCAGGTGGCAAAAATTGGCGAAGATCTTCTAATTCCAAAAGCCACAAAAAGCCACCCCAGAGAAACCAGTATGGTATTAACAGTCTTCGAGACTTTCGCATCAAATAATATGCGAAAAAGAACACTTTGCGGCCTTGCCGAAGTCTACCAAGTAGCAACAATAAACCCATGAGTGACACGGCTATCACTTTTAACGCCAGTGACGAACCTAAATTCTGAACAGCCCGAGCACCAGCCGCATTGGTCCTCAGTCCAATAGTGGACGGCTTTCGTCTTACCAAGGTACTCATGGATTGCGGCAGCGGATTGAACCTCATTTATGAGGAAACCCTTCAAAAAATGGAAATAGACTGGAACCACATTGAGCGAAGTAGCACAACCTTTAGAGGAATAATCCCCAGTCAGGAAGCGCGCTGTACAGGAAAAATCACACTAGATGTGGTGTTCGGCACGCCGGATAATTACAGGTCCGAAGAGGTCACGTTCCAGGTGGCCCCATTCAGTAGCGGATATCATGCTCTGCTAGGGTGGGAAGCGTTTACAGTCTTCCAAGCAATACCCCATTACGGGTACATGAAGCTCAAGATGCCCGGGCCTAACGGAATCATCACTCTCGTTAGTGATCCGGACATAGCACTCCGCGCCGAAAACAAGACAGCCGCATTGGCCCTCAAGGCGCTATCTGAAGCCCTAGCGGCTGAGGAACTGACTGCGCTGCGCTCCACGGTGAATAGGGACGATGTGATACTCGATAAAAGATCCAAGTCCACCTCCTTTAAACCGGCGGATGAAATAGTCAAATTCCAGGTCCATCCAACGGACCCCAATAAAACAGCTTCCATCGGGGCACAGTTAAACCCTGATGTAGACGCCGCACTGCGAGAGTTCCTATGAGAGAACTGGGACATTTTTTCCTGGCACCCTTCAGACATGCCAGGAATCCCACGCAGGCTGGCCGAACACAGCTTAAATATCCTAAAAGGATTCAAGCCAGTCAAACAGGCTCTTCGGTGTTTTTCCGAACCTAAGAGACAGGCCATGGGAGAGGAACTAGCCAAGTTATTGGAGGCCGTATTCATCAAAGATATCAAACATCTGGACTGGCTAGAAAATCTGGTGATGGTACCAAAGAAAGACAAATCCTGGCGCTTGTGCGTTGATTTCAAAGACCTTAACAAGGCTTGCCCAAAGGATCCCTTCCCTCTCCCCCGCATCGATCAAATTATCGAAGCTACCGCAGGACACGATTCGTTGTGTTTCCTCGACGCATACTCCGGCTACCATCAAATAAAGATGGCAGAGTCAGACCAAGACGCAACGGCATTCATCACACCATACGGCCCATTCTGCTTCAACACAATGCCCTTCGGGCTCAAAAACGCCGGCGCAACATATCAGCGCATGATTCAGACATGTCTGGCAAACCAGATCGGCAAAACAGTGGAGGCATACGTAGATGATGTGGTCGTAAAACAAGACATGTCGAATCTCTAGTAGACGACTTGAGGCTAACATTCGATAACCTCCGAACATACGACATCAAGCTCAACCCGGAAAAATGCGTTTTCGGCGTTCCAGCCGGAAAGCTCTTGGGCTTCATTGTATCCGGTAGAGAATTGAAGCAAATCCAGCCAAGATCCGAGCTCTGTCACAATTGGACATCCCGAAGGACCTCAAAAAAATACAAAAATTAACCGGATGCGTGGCGGCTCTAAGCCACTTTATCTCCCTCTTAGGAGAAAAGGCCCTACCCCTTTACCGCCTCCTTCGGCGCATCGAACACTTCGAGTGGACGGATGCAGCCACGGCCGGACTCGACGAAATAAAAGCCATCTTGGCAACAAACCCAGTCCCTGGTCGCGCCAAACATTGGCGAACCAATGCTATTATACATTGTAGCAACCCATCAGGTCGTAAGCGCAGTGCTCGTCGTCGAACGAGAAATGGACGGACACAAATTCCCCCTTCAAAAGCCGGTCTATTATGTGTCCACTGTCCTTACTACGTGCAAGTCACGGTACCCACACTATCAAAAGATTGCGTACACGGTATTTATGGCATCCCGGAAGCTGCGACACTACTTTCAAGAGTGTTCAATAACAGTAGCCTCGGAAGTGCCACTTAACGATATTATAAATAACCACGACACGATGGGCCGGATTGCAAAATGGGCCATTGAGCTCCTCCCGTTTGACATAACTTACAAGCCACGACGAGCTATCAAGTCGCAAGTTTTGGCCGACTTCGTCGCAGAATGGACGGAGGCCGAACTCCCTAAAGAGTACAGCACATATTCAAACTGGGTCATGCACTTCAACGGCTCCAAAATGTTGGCCGGTCTAGGGGCTGACGTCGTTTTGACGTCCCCCACAGGAGACACAGTTCAATATGTACTCCAGATAATGTACACATACTCCAACAACGCAGCCGGATATGAGGCCCTTTTACATGGTCTCCGGATGGCAGTATCCATGGGCATTCAACGCCTAGAGGTGTGCGGGGACTCGAACCTTGCAATATCCCAAATAAATGGAGACTTTGATGCCAAGGATCCAAAGATGGCAGCTTATCGCAACGCCCTCCTAAAAATGTCAGCTCGGTTCGAAGGGCTCGAATTTCACCATATAGCCCTGGGAAAATAATCAGGCGGCAGATGTCCTGGCACGCATCGGCAAAAAACGCGATGTAGTCCCCCCCCAACATCTTCTTGGAAAGGCTGTTCAAGCCGTCCGTAGTATGGGAAGGGGAACCTGGCAATAGCAGCCCGGACCCAACGCACTGCCCGACACCGAACACTCTGACATAAGTGGAGGCTCTGCCAATGAAATAACACCTTCAACCCACGTAATAATGGCCGTCATCGCCCCGTGGACAGAACCATTCCTCGCCTGCCTTACCAGGTAGGAACTCCCTGAGGACCAAAATGAGGCACGCTGCATAGTGCGGCGATCTAAAGCCTATAAAGTTCATGAGGGAGAGCTTTATAAGAAAAGCACTACCGGAGTCCTTCAAAGGTGCATCTCCGAAGAGGAAGGGCGGAACCTCCTGGCTGAAATTCATGCCGGACTCGGTGGACATCACGCTGCAGCTCGGTCCCTTGTAAGCAAGGCCTTCCGTACAGGCTTTTATTGACCGACGGCCCGGGCAGACGCCCAGGACTTAGTCCAACGATGCGTCGGTTGCCAGCTTTTTGCAAACCAAAGCCATATGCCACCCACCGCCCTCCAAACTATCCCCATCACCTGGCCCTTCACGGTCTGGGAGCTTGACATGGTTGGACCCCTTAAAGGTGGAACCTACAAGAAAAAATACTTACTGTTCATGGTGGATAAGTTCACCAAATGGATAGAAGCCAAGCCTGTTAAGACGGCCGAATCCGGACCGGTGATAGACTTTATATCCGGGGTTGTACACCGTTACGGCGTCCCCCACAGCATCATCACTGATAACGGCACGAACTTTATGGCCGATGAGGTAAAACTCTGGTGCAAAAACATGGGCATCAAGCTCGATTATGCTTCCGTCTATCACCCACAAACCAACGGCCAGGTCGAACGTGCAAATGGTCTTATCATGAGCGGCATCAAACCCAGATTAGTGCGGTCCCTCAAGGAATCTAACACGCACTGGGTAGAGGAGCTCGACTCCGTACTCTGGGGGCTGCGGACCACGCCGAATCGCACCACCGGATACACACCATTCTTCATGGTGTACGGCGCAGAGGCAGTTTTGCCCTGCGACATAATTCATGACTCACCTCGAGTGCGCATGTACGAAGAAAGAGAAGCCGAGCTCGATCGGCAGGACAGTTTGGACGCCTTGGAGGAAGAGTGTGACGTGGCAAAAGCCCATTCCGCATTCTATCAACAGCAGGCTCGAAGATACCAAAGCAGAGAAGTACGGGCCAAAAATTACAACGTTGGCGAATTAGTTCTACGCCTGCCGGACAAGAAAAAGGACAAACTCAAGCCCAAGTGGGAAGGTCCCTTCATAATCGACCAAGTCCTAACTGGTGGAGCGTACCGCCTGTGAGATGCATCGGATAACCGACTCGAGCCGAACCCATGGAACGCAGCCCGTCTACGAAGATTCTATGCCTAGCGCCGGACTCTGTGTTCGTCTCCTTCCTCTGTCCATTTTTTATATACTTTCTGTCTTACATTTATCTCTTCTCCTTCTCTCCTTATA
>NC_053025.1:509896449-509912551 GCF_003073215.2 Triticum urartu | reverse complement strand
AATCCAATGTTCAGGTACTTGGTGACTTCCTTCAAGTGAAATCCGAAAAGTGTGCCTTCATCTGGTTGGGCGTACTTGATCTTCGCGTTCCGTCATCCTAAAAGAGTAGAAAAGATGAGGAGTTAGAAAATGAGAAGAGAATAGTGATCTATGGCTTTAACTTAGTGGTCGTGTCCTACAGTCAGCGTGTGCTCTGATACCATCTCTGTAGCGACCCGACCCGAATGGATCAAGTCTACTGTGCTCGGGTGTCATCCCTGGATCAGTAATGCTGACACCACACAGTACATCGAAGGATTTATAGCAGAGTGACAATCACACACTTATTACATAGTTGTCTCAAAGAGAACTTATTACAATAAATATGGCTTAAGGCCATCTAAAAACGATAACGGCGGAAGACTCAGAAGATAAATGGGTCCATCAACTCCAACGGCATCACTGAGTATAGAACCACGACCTAAAAGCACCTTACTCGTCGTCTGAAAAGTCTGCAACATGAGAAGTTGCAGCCCGAAAATGGGTCAGCACATGGAATATGCTGGCAATGTAACACATAGAGAGTAATGGAATGCAACAGCTATACTACATGCATATATGGCTGGTGGAAAGCTCTATGGTTACAGTTTTGCATAAAGCCAGTTTTTCCCTACTGCAAAGGAATAAATTTATTAACTATCATGGTGGTTGTGAAACATCGAGAATGGTTGACAGCATTCCGATCCCAATTAAGTGAACAATTAAAACCCAACAATATTAATTAGAGTAACATGATGAGATTCACATGATATTCAAGTACTAGATACTCAAGTTGTCCATAACCGGGGACACGGCTAATCATGATTAGTTTGTACACTCTGCAGAGGTTTGCGCACTTTTCCCCACAAGACTCGATCGCCTCCGTTTAGTTTCTCGCACTACATGGTGTTTGAGAAACGGATGACCGAGACATAGTCTGTCAGAAGCGCTAGCAACCTTACGATCGGGTAGACCGTACCACCTACATCCCCTACATCTGCTAGTCTACCCTGTAAGAGTTCGCACGACTTAGTCAACTATGCCAGAGCCCATAATGGCTTGTGGCTGCACACGGAAGTTATCTAGCATGAATAATCTTATGATCCCTTTGAGCCTGGGTGGCGGTCCGAAAAACAGGCAAGTCCTGATAGAAACCAGGTGCCTCAATCCACCCAGATGTGTGTTTAAGTAGCCACCTTAGATAAACCATTAAATTCAATCTCACATCTGTCATGGATATCACTCACCCAATCCACGTCTACTAGCATAGCATGGCATAATAAGCAAACGTAGAAGTAACTCCCAAAGGTTTCATAATAATACAGGTAATAGGTACTACCTCATCTACTTCCCATCCCACAATTTAATTAGATCCTAATCATGCAATGTGTGAGGATTGATCTAATGCAATAAAACTGGGTTGTAGAAAAGGTATGATCAAAGTGTTACTTGCCTTGCTGATGATCCGCGAGACCTAGGGTTTCGAAGTAACAGGCGGCGCAATCCGGGTAATCTATCGCAGACAAACAACAAGCATACAATAAGTACTCATCTAATGCACAGGTAAAACTCGAACAAGAGACGAACCAGAAAGTTCAACTTAAGAACTCCGGTTGCAAAGAAAGAACGAACCGAACAAAGCGAACGGAAAACAAACGGCGGAAGAAACAACTCGGTTCTAGCAAGTTGAAACTAGGTCAAATTTTACCGTAGCAAAAACTTGTTTAAGTTAATTAGACGGAACGGCGGTTTCGAGACGAAACTCCAGGCGCTTGAATCACCTGATTCCGATAAACGAGCGAGAAGAAAGACTAGAACGAAGATCGGATCTGAGATCGCGATCGCGGAAACGCGGAATAAATTCGACGAAAAGAAAGAGACGAACGATTAAACGAACAGACGTTCGTTAACCGGGGATAATCGGTTATCACGTTCGTTGAGACGAACGGTCCGAAAGAAGAACGAAAACCGATCTAGGGTTTCCGGAGAAAAAGACCGAAAAGAAACGGAAAAATCGATCTAGGGTTTCGGAAGAAAAACCGAAACAAAACCGGAAGAAAAACGAAAAGAATCGGAAGAAAAAGAGAAGAACCGGAACGGTTTAGAAGAAAACTGAACCGAGGGGAGAAAAAGAGACGCGGCGCGGGGCAACCTTGGCGAGGCTCCGGCGAACGGCGGCGACGGCGGCGTGCTAGGGCGGCGGCGGCGGCTTGGGGCGCGGCGCGGGGTGGGGCGCGGCTTAGGAGGAGAGGGGCTTGGGTTTTGGTGTGAGGAGAGGGGGGGGTTATGGGTATTTATATAGGTGAGGGGAGAGGAGAATTGGGGTAGGGGGCAAGAAATAGGAGGGGATCAACAAGGAAAAAGGGGAAACAAAACAAGGAAAGGGGGGGGCTAGAACCGGCCTTGATTCCAAGAGGGACTCGGCCTGGGGCGTGGCGCCTGGCGCCTGGCGCGCGCAGTGGCTGGGTGCGGTGGCCTTTGGCCGGCCGGCTGGGCCTGGCCCAGGCGGGGCTGCTCAAGTTTTTTTTAAATCGGTTTCGCGCGCAGAAAAAACACAGAAAAGAAAATCTAAACGGCTCCAAAATTACTAAAGTAAATTTTCCCCGACTCCTAAAAATGAGTCGAACAAAATGAACTTTTCTCCGGGCCTAAAATGCAATTTTTGAAAACGCGCATTTTTCCCTATCCAAAAAAAGCAAACAAAACTCCGGCAAAACCAAAATTTGATTTATTCATTAAATCTTCATTTTTCCTAACTTTGGGAAAGTCATATTATTCCTTCTCTCATTCTTTTTGATATTGGAAAAATAATTGAAGA
The DNA here is from genome assembly GCF_003073215.2 of Triticum urartu. Lineage (NCBI taxonomy): Eukaryota > Viridiplantae > Streptophyta > Magnoliopsida > Poales > Poaceae > Triticum > Triticum urartu. The sequence goes on along the minus strand of NC_053025.1, from coordinate 509,909,715 downwards.
TGAAATAAATAAATCAAATGATCCTCTTTTCAAATTTGAGAAAACTCTCAAATATGAAAATAACGAAATCTCCAACTCTCTCCGAAGGTCCTTGAGTTGCGTGAAATTTCTAGGATCGACCAAAATGCAAGAAAATATGCTATGCATGATGATATATGTATAACATTCCAAATTGAAAATTTGGGATGTTACAGTTTATGGGCTTTATTTTCCACTTTTATATTATTTATGGGACTAACCTATTAACCGGAGGCCCAGCCCAGATTTGCTGTTTTATACCTATTTCAGTGTTTCGAAGAAAAGGATTATCAAACGGAGTCGAAACGGAACGAAATCAACTGGAGAAGTTATTTTTGATGGAAACCTACGTCAGAAGATGAAGGAGGAGCTCACGAGGGTAGGGGGCGCGCCCCCCTGCCCCGTGCCCCCCCTTCGGTCCACCGACGTACTCCTTTCACCCATATATACCCACGTATCCTAAAACTTCCAAACGGAGATTAGATCGGGAGTTCCGCCGCCAGAAGCCTCCGTAGCCACCGAAACCAATCTAGACCCGTTCCGGCACCCTGCCGGAGGGGGGCAATCCTTCTCCGGTGGCCATCTTCATCATCCCGGTGCTCTCCATGACGAGGAGGGAGTAGTTCTCCCTCGGGGCTGAGGGTATGTACCAGTAGCTATGTGTTTGATCTCTCTCTCTCTCTCGTGTTCTTGATTGGCAAACGATCTTGATGTATCGCGAGCTTTGCTATTATAGTTGGATCCTATGGTTTTTCCCCCCTCTTCTCTCTTGTAATGAATTGAGTTTCCCCTTTGAAGTAATCTTATCGGATTGAGTCTTTAAAGACTTGAGAACACTTGATGTATGTCTTGCCGTGGATATCTGTGGTGACAATGGGATATCACGTGCCACTTGATGTATGTTTTGGTGACCAACTTGCGGGTTTCGTGACATTGGGAACCTATGCATAGGGGTTGGCACACGTTTTCGTCGTGATTCTCCGGTAGAAACTTTGGGAACTCTTTGAGGTTCTATGTGTTGGTTGAATAGATGAATCTGAGATTGTGTGATGCATATCGTATAATCATACCCACGGATACTTGAGGTGACATTGGAGTATCTAGGTGACATTAGGGTTTTGGTTGATTTGTGTCTTAAGGTGTTATTCTAGTACGAACTCTAGGGCTGTTTGTGTGTTATTTACTGATTGGAATAGAATAACTTTGAGTGGTTCCCTCATACCCTCAATTGGATCACATAACTACTCAACATGCAACAAAGAGTCACTCCAAAGTCACTAATAGCGGAAAACGAACGAAGAGATTATGGTAGTACGAAACCACCTCAAAGTTATTCTTTCCAATCAATCCGTTGGGCTATTCCTATAAGTGTCACAAATAGCCCTAGAGTTCGTACTAGAATAACACCTTAAGACACAAATCAACCAAAACCTAATGTCACCTAGATACTCCAATGTCACCTCAAGTATCCGTGGGTATGATTATACGATATGATCACACAATCTCAGATTCATCTATTCAACCAACACAAAGGACCTCAAAGAGTGCCCCAAAGTTTCTACCGGAGAATCACGACGAAAACGTGTGCCAACCCCTATGCATAGGTTCCCAATGTCACGAAACCCGCAAGTTGGTCACCAAAACATACATCAAGTGGCACGTGGTATCCCATTGTCACCACAGATATCCACGACAAGACATACATCAAGTGTTCTCAGTCTTTAAAGACTCATATCCGACTGATTTTCACTAAGCTTCTGTTCGGCTCAGCGGGACACAGGTGGGTAGCTTCGGTTAATTAATTTTACCTCCTTTGGTTCGTCACCAAGCTTCCTCCTTCGTGGATCTCATTGGCACTCTTGATGTGGAAGAAAAGGCGAGAGCAAAGGACACACATGCTTGAGGAATTGAGGGAGGATCTAGTGCCAATATGGTACAGAAGAACTTCCAGCCCCACAAGTTCAAGAACAAGGGCAAGTTTGATGGTAAAGCAAAGTTTGATGGGAAGAACAAGGCTGTGCAACACACGAACTTCGAGAATAAGAATGACAAGAAGAAAGGTGTTTGTCATGTGGTGATCCTGATCATTGGGCTCCTAGTTGCCCTAATCTCTATGACAAGCTAGGCCGGTTAATTAATTATACATCCAGCACACCCCTTTATAGTTGAAATGTAATGAATTCCAGCATGTTTATATGAAATCTGACCATGTATGGATGAATTTATTTCGATTAGTTCGAATTCCTGTATCACTGGCATTGGATGAACATGCAAAACAATACGTACTAGCATTATTCCCAGGGTGATCACCTCGTTTGCAGCAGTTTCACATGTACTCCCTCCGGTCCTTTCTAGTCTGCATACAAGTTTTGTCTGCAGTCAAAGTATCTCTACTTTGACCAATCTTATACAAAAAAGTATGCATTTACACAATGTGCAAAGTAAAAAGGAACGGAAGGAGTACAAAGAGTTTGAGCAGCTTTTTAGCGTTTTTGTACATTGTAATCAAACACACAGGCCTGGCAATCCATAGAGAACATTCAAAACAATCGATGATTATGCATCTCAGTGACTCACATGTCAGAGGCAATATTTACTTCACAACTAAAGAATAAAGAAAAAATTGATCGACGCTGCTGACAGCAAAGGGTGTCCCATTCGAAAATATCAAATGCATGTCTTGCTAAAATCAATGAGCAAAATTTGACAAGGTTGTCCCATTCCAAAATATCAAATGCCTGCGGTTGTGGAATGGACAGGGTTTGCCATCAGTTTGGACATTGACATGGCACCTCGTGCTAAATAAACCAGCTGTTCTTTTTGTGCAGTTCCACCAAAATCAACCAAATTCACGCGTAGCTTGTATGATTTCGCCCTTATATGTTGCAACGCCTTGAACTTATCGGCACCTCCTTTCTTGTGGTGAAAATGAATGATTCGATGTATTCATGAACATTTTGTGCAGTTCCCATTGAAATCAAGCTGAGCACCCCTGTTTGCACAAATACAAAAAAGTGATTAGTATAGAGCAAATTGTACTATGAATTGACAGTTTCAACAGGCACATACATGGTCCATGTAGAGCACACTTTTAGAAAAATGGAACTCACCAGAAAGAATCCTAGAACAACAGCAAAAAAAATGGAGATTTTGTCAGTCCTTCTGAGCTGAAGTTAGTTTGGTCTTGTGGGGAGTAATGTAACCATCCTTCAACTGCTCCTTCTGATGATAAGATAGACAGGGCTTCTTCATCCTGGCATAATCGGAACTAGTCACTTCACGTACTCCATATTCTTCTTCAGAGGAAGATGATCCTGTTGTGCAAAGACAAGAGGACTACTAAATGCTAGCATCACTGTTTGCTCGAAAAAAGGAAAGGAAATATTTAAAACAGCACAGATGAAGCACTTCTCAAGGACAATACCACTTTTTCATGACAGTATCTAAACAGTAGCACAACACCAATAGAGATGACAAAGCTCAATCATATGGATGAAATCAGTGGGCGAGTACCAACCTTTGTCAGGAGGCTTATTATGTAGAGCATACAGATGAAGCAATTCTCCGGAACCATCTGTTGCTATCTACGGTGGGCCATGCTTACTATATACTCCTCGATTAGTTTAATGTTTCCAACATCTTCTTGTGCAGTTCCACTAAAATATATGGTATCTTCAAAGAAGATCCCTGTTTGCACAAGTAGAGATAATTACATATTACATTAAGAGTGGCATCAAATCAGTGGCAAAACAATTGCTCGTTCCAGCCATAGCAATAAATTAAGATGCAAAACTATATCATTACTTGTGTCATCACAGTTCCAGTGCTTCATTACAGCACCGGGAGTTGATTTTTGTTTTTCTTCCCTTGTTCTTCCCCTTCATCACTTGGTTCAATAACAAACAAGCTTCGCCTTCAATGTAAGATTTGGCATGTCAATTAGGGAGCACAAGTATAGTACTAAACTTAATTTTCTGATGAAAGTGGCAAAATACAGGCCAGCAGTTGTGAAATATCCTTATCTTACCTCAATGGGATATTACGGTGCACATACAGATTGGAAGTCTTGTCTCCATTTGTGCAGTTCACTAAAATCAAGCAACATTATCGTACAAGTAGCACAACATATGAATGCACACTGCAGAATCATGTGAAAGAAGGCTAGTACTGACCTCTCATGATGCGGAATTCAAACAACTCACAAGAAGAAGATCTGAACCAAATTCGCCTTAACGGATAGGAAGTAAGATCTCCTCTTGTGCAGTTCCACTAAGATCAAGCAATCAAGCAACGTTGTCGGTGTGACATTTTGGTTGAACTGCACAAAACACTCTTAAAACAAAAGTGTTTTGTGCAGTGCAACAAAAGGTCACAATGGCAACGAGGTGAAGTAGATAACCCTGTTTACACAGAGGTGCAAAGGAAACAATTAGTGGTCAATAACGGTGATGACACAGAAGCCAACAAAAAGAAGCATCTACTTATCTAAATGGGAAAGAAAGCAAGATAGTAGCATTTCTCAAACGGTGGCATTGATTAATATTAACATAGAGATTATATTAACAATAAAATTCGTTAAACATGTAATTTGCTTATAACTATGGCATTGCATCAATTTTGCAGTGGCATTATTAGAGGGTGTTTGTTTACAGGGACATTTTGGTGTAGGGACTAAAAAAACTCCGTGTCAGTCCGTGTTGGTCCCAGTTTTGTTATCAGACGCCTTTCCCTATGTGAGCGCAGCAAATCTAGTCCTGCTCAAACTCTACAACCTTGTCCCTTCCTTTCCTTTTTGAACTAGTCCTGCTCAAACTCTACAAATCTAGTCCTGCTCAAACTCTACAACTTGTCCCTTCCTTTCCTTTCCTTCCGTTCCAAAATAAGTTTCTCAACTTTGTGCAAACTTTGGTACAAAGTTGTACTACTACTAAAGTTGACACTTATTTTGGAACAGAGGCAGCTAAAGAAAAAACGATCCATGCAGTCCCTAGCCCTTGAACCGTGAACCCTGACCAGGCTTCAATTTGCTGGCAACGTTCGAGCTTCCTAATAAATGAAGTTTGCAACCTTTTGACCATCGGATCATTTTGTGCAGTTTCACCAAAATCGAGATGAGCATCCCTGTGGCAAAGAAATTGAACAAGCATGATTAGAATAAGATTACTGGGACTAGTTGATGAGACATAAACTCATCACAAATACAGTACGTAGAAGCCAGTAGAGGTATGTGCGGGCAAAGAAGTAGAGAAATATCCACAGGGAGTGATGTGGGCAGCTGGAGCAGTGGTGCAAGCCGGCTGTAAAGGGAGTTGTACCTGAGGGACGTAGCTCAACCTTGAGGAGGGCGGCGGGAGGCGGCAACTGCCCACGTCGCGGCAGTGAGCAAGGGACGAAGGCAACCTCACCGGCTTTGTGAGAGAGAACGGCGGGGACCCCTGATCGGGACGTGCCGATAGTGGTTTTTCGCCGTCGGCGACGGCCACCGCATCTACACTAAGCATCCACCCCTTCCCCAAGCGGACGTGATCCACCGGGATGTTAGAGATGTGGCCACAGTCGTTTTGTGCGAGAGAGTGTGAAGAGAGCAACCCCAGCAAGCAACCGTGTAGGCTGGCCCGTCCTGACTATGTATATAGTGGAGCGGTTTCCTTTTCTCTCCATATGAACCTATCATATTGCGTACGTGCCACTGAAGAAAAAAAACTTTATTTATAAATGACGCGGCACCTACTACTCGTTCTCCTATAACCTTGCGCTTGGCATCTCCAAGATATTAACCTTGCGATTGGCTCTTCGCCTCTTCGGGAAGTCGAGCAATAATGGTAGTGCAGTATATATCGTTCTGGCTATATGAGACCGAATGAATTGCTGCACGTCCACCACGTGGGCGAGGGTCGAGGGGCGAGGGAGAGTGCTACATACGGAGCAAAATGAGTGAATCTACACTCTAAAATACGTCTATATACATCAGTGTTTGGAGTATGTACTAGTAGTTCATATTGAAATCTACTAAAGGACATATATATTCCAAACAATATGATATAATCTCTATAACCAAGGTAGTAGGGACGAGGAGTAAACGGAGGGAGTAGTAAATTTTTCTCCTCGTCCTGCGAGCCACCGCGCGCATGGGCGAGGGAGCGGGCGTAAGGCGTAGTAAGCAAGCTTCACCTCATCCTGCGAGCCACCGCGCCCGTGGGCGGGGGAGACGGCGTACTAAGCAAGCTTCTCCTCGTTCTGCGAGTTGACGGGACACATCAAAAGTACTCCAGTGTATAGAGCCTTGCCTCTAAGGTAGGCCCCACATGGTTTGCCTCTTTTTTAACATAACACGTCAAGTCGCAATTTGTTTGTTCACCCATGGTAGACGATCCTCCCTCCACCAAGTGGACAACCAGTACACGTGCCAAATTACCACGTGGGCTGCCTTTTTCGTACAGAAATGAGCTCCACCGTGTACCCGCGCGGGTGTGGTTGGGAAAGAGACGGGAGTACGTGCGTCGTGCATGCACCTCTTCTCTTCGTGCACGTCCCCCACCTACATGGGGTGTGTGTGAGAGATACAAACCGCGTTCGTGAGTGTTTTTTGTTTTGGGGTGGGGTGGGGTGGGGGTTGATTTCGTGAATTATTTGTGGGAATATGTGTCGATGACATCTCAAACAAAATTTTGCATGCAATGTGTGTGAAATGGAGGCCTATCCATATCATACATAGAGGGTCGGGCAATCCACGAGAAGAGAGGGAGGGGTCATAGCTATCAATAGAGTCGAAGAGAGGATCAAGTGGGTGGGTGCGAGATCGATGAAGAGAGCCATCGAAATTGTGTGTGTGTGACAAGTCAAAGATATAGGGCGACTAGCCTACCGGAACATTAGAGGGCACACGTCAAGTTTGTGTGTGGCAGGGAGACATGACTAGAGCGCTTGATGTATCGGTGTGTGTTGGGGGGAGGGGTGGTGGGAGGGGTAGGCAGAGGCCTAACTATAGAGGTAGAAACTCTAGTGTTTGTGACACTTATAGGAATAGCCCAACGGATTGATTGGAAAGAATAACTTTGAGGTGGTTTCGTACCCTACCATAATCTCTTCGTTCGTTCTCCGCTATTAGTGACTTTGGAGTGACTCTTTGTTGCATGTTGAGGGATAGTTATGTGATCCAATTATGTTAGTATTGTTGAGGGAACTTACACTAGCGAAAGTATGAACCCTAGGCCTTGTTTCCACACATTGCAATACCGTTTACGCTCACTTTTATCACTTGCTACCTTGCTGTTTTTATATTTCAGATTACAAAAACTATTATCTACTATCCATATAGCACTTGTATCACCATCTCTTCGCCGAACTAGTGCACCTATACAATTTACCATTGTATTGGGTGTGTTGGGGACACAAGAGACTCTTTGTTATTTGGTTGCAGGGTTGCTTGAGAGAGACCATCTTCATCCTACGCCTCCTATGGATTGATAAACCTTAGGTCATCCACTTGAGGGAAATTTGCTACTGTCCTACAAACCTCTGCACTTGGAGGCCCAACAACGTCTACAAGAAGAAGGTTGTGTAGTAGACATCAAGCTCTTTTCTGGCGCCGTTGCCGGGGAGGTGAGTGCTTGAAGGTATATCTTTAGATCTTGCAATCGAGTCTTTTAGTTTCTTGTTTTATCACTAGTTTAGTTTATAAAAGAAAACTATAAAAAATGGAATTGAGTTTGTCTCATACGCTTCACCTTTTTAATATCTTTCGTGAGTATGATGGAAAGGATAATTGTGCTCAAGTGCTAGAAGAAGAAATGCATTAAAATGTTTGACACTAAATATTTGAATCATGAGCATGATTGCAATGTTGTTAGTATGAATTCCTTGAATATCCATGATGCTAATGATATGCAAAGCCACAAGCTTGGGGAAGCTATGTTTGATGAAGATGATATTTTTTGTCCCCTAAGTTTTGATGAGCAAATTTATTATGATGAAAGCATGCCTCCTGTCTATGATGATTATTGTGATGACACGTATGCTTTAAAGAATAATGATAACCATGAAACTTTTCATCTTGATCTTAATTTTCAATCACATGATAGTTATTTTGTTGAGTTTGCTCCCACTATTATCCATGAGAAGAATTTTTCTTGTGTGAAGAGTAGTAAATTTTCTATGCTTATAGATCATGAAAAGAATTATTTAGGTGCTGATTATATTTTTGAATTCATTCATGATTCTACTGAAAAATATTATGAGGGAGGAATATATGCTTGTAGGAATTGCAATAATATCAAGTTTCCTCTCTATATGCTTAAAATCTTGAAGTTATGCTTGTTTTGCCTTCCTATGCTAGTTGATTATTTTTCCCATAAGTTGTTTTCTCACAAAATCCCTATGCATAGGAAGTGGGTTAGACTTAAATGTGCTAGTCATATTCTTCATGATGCTCTCTTTATGTTTCAATTCTTATCTTTTATGTGAGCATCATTGAAATCATCATGCCTAGCTAGGGGCGTTAAACGATAGCGCTTGTTGGGAGGCAACCCAATTTTATTTTTGTTCCTTGCTTTTTGGTCCTGTTTAGTAATAAATAATTCATATAGCCTCTGTTTAGATGTGGTTTTATGTGTGTAATTAGTGTTTGTGCCAAGTAGAACCTTTGGGAAGACTTGGGGAAAGTCTTGTTGATCACGCTGTCAAAAAACAGAAACTTTAGCGCTCACGAGAATTGCTGCCATTTTTATTTGGAGAGTGATATTTAGTTAATTCTTTTTGCATATGATTAATAGATAAATTCCTCAGGTCCAGCAATTTATTTGAGAATTTTATGAGTTCCAGAAGTATACGTTTGATCCAGATTACTACAGACTGTTCTGTTTTTGACAGATTCTGTTTTTCATGTGTTGTTTACTTATTTTGATGAATCTATGGCTAGTAAAATAGTTTATAAACCATAGAGAAGTTGGAATACAGTAGGTTTAACACCAATATAAATAAAGAATGAGTTCATTACAGTACCTTGAAGTGGTGATTTATTTTCTTATACTAACGGAGCTTACGAGTTTTCTGTTAAGTTTTGTGTTGTGAAGTTTTCAAGTTTTGGGTAAGATTCGATGGACTATGGAATAAGGAGTGGCAAGAGCCTAAGATTGGGGATGCCCAAGGCACCCCAAGGTAATATTCAAGGACAACCAAGAGCCTAAGCTTGGGGATGCCCCGGAAGGCATCCCCTCTTTCGTCTCGTTCATCGGTAACTTTACTTGGAGCTATATTTTTATTCGCCACATGATATGTGTTTTGCTTGGAGCGTCAATTTATTTTGTTAGGATTTGCTTCTGTTATTTAGAACAATGTTTTGCATATTTTATTTCAATAAAAGTGGCATTGATAGCCTTTACTATGCCTATGTTACAAGTATACATGTTGCTGTTTGAAAACAGAAAGTTTACCGCTGTTGCAATAATTCCCTAGAAAAGTCAGAATGTGATAAAATGTTGAAACCTTTTGCATATTAAGCTCTGATAAATTTACTACAGTGGGAATTTTCTTTCATAATTTTTGGAGCTAGGGAAGTATGGATGTTGCAGCATTCTTTACAGACTATCCTGTTTAGGCAGATTGCTGTTATGTTTGCATTGTTTGCATATGTTTGCTTCTTTAATGATTCTATTTGAGGATAGGACTATTAAATATGCAGAGGCATTTAGTATGCAATGTTGAATAATAATTTTAGTGATTTGCTACAGTAGAGTATGATAAGGTTTTGGCAATGGTTTATACTAACTTATCTCACGAGTCCTTGTTGAGTTTTGTGTGGATGAAGCTTTTGAGATTTAGGGAGACCGTGATATGAGAGGAATTAAGGAGACACAAAAGCTCATGATTGGGGATGCCCAAGGCATCCCAAGATAATATTTCAAGAAGTCTCAAGCATCTAAGCTTGGGGATGCCCCGGTTGACATCCCACCTTTCTTCTTCAACAACTATCAATTAGTTTCGGTTAATCCTAAGTTTTTGCTTCTTCACATGATGCTTGCCATTCTTAGAATGTCATTTTCTTTTGCTTTGCTTGCTGCTTGAATAAAATACCAAGATCTGAAATTCTTAAATGCTAGAGAGTCTTCACATAGTTGCATAATTATTTGACTACTCATTGATCTTCACTTATATCCTTCGAAGTAGTTTGTTGTTGCTCTAGGTCTTCACTTATATCTTTTAGAGCATGGTGGTGGTTTTATTTTGTAGAAATAGATGAACTCTCATGCTTCACTTATATTATTTTGAGTGTCCTAAACAGCATGGTAATTTGCTTTGGTTATGAAACTAGTCCTAATATGATGGGCATCCAAGAGGGATATAATAAAAACTTTCATATAGAGTGCACTGAATACTAAGAGAAGTTTGATACTTGATAATTGTTTTGAGATATGGAGATGGTGATATTAGAGTAATGCTAGTTGAGTAGTTGTGAAATTTAGAAATAATTGTGTTGAAGTTTATGATTCCCGTAGCATGCATGTATGGTGAACCGTTATGTGATGAAGTCAGAGCATGATTTATTTATTGATTGCCTTCCTTATGAGTGGCGGTTGGGGACGAGCGATGGTCTTTTCCTACCAATCTATCCCCCTAGGAGCATGCGCGTAGTACTTTGTTTCAATAACTAATAGATTTTTGCAATAAGTATGTGAGTTCTTTATGACTAATGTTGAGTCCATGGATTATAGGCACTCTCACCCTTCCACCATTGCTAGCCTCTCTAGTACCGCGCAACTTTCGCCAGTACCATAAACCCACCATATACCTTCCTCAAAACAGCCACCATACCTACCTATTATGGCATTTCCATAGCCATTCCGAGATATATTGCCATGCAACTTACCATCGTTCTGTTTATTATGACACGCTTCATCATTGTCATATTGCTATGCATGATCATGTAGTTGACATCGTATTTGTGGCAAATCCACCGTTCATAATTCTTTCATACATGTCACTCATGAGTCATTGCACATCCCGGTACACCGCCGGAGTTATTCATATAGAGTCATATCTTGTTCTAAGTATCGAGTTGTAATTCATGAGTTGTAAGTAAATAAAAGTGTGATGATCATCATTATTAGAGCATTGTCCCAGTGAGGAAAGGATGATGGAGACTATGATTCCCCCACAAGTCGGGATGAGACTCCGGACGAAAATAAATAAATAAAAGAGGCCAAAGAAGCCCAAATAAAAAAAGAGAAAAGAGGCCATAAAAAAAGAGAAGGCCCAAATAAAAAAATAAAAAATAAGAGAAAAAGAGAGAAGGGGCAATGCTACTATCCTTTTACCACACTTGTGCTTCAAAGTAGCACCATGATCTTCATGATAGAGAGTCTCCTATGTTGTCACTTTCATATACTAGTGGGAATCTATTATATGGGCTTGTACTACTTAATGAAACACAAGTCTGAGACCTTTGAAAAGTTCAAGAATTTCAGAGCGAGGTAGAGAATCAAGATGACAGGAAAATAAAGTTCCTACGATCAGATCGTGGAGGAGAATATTTGAGTCACGAGTTTGGCACGTACCTAAGGAAATGTGGAATTGTTTCACAACTCACGCCGCCAGGAACACCTCAGCGTAATGGTGTGACCAAACGTCATAATCGCACTCTATTGGATATGGTGTGATCTATGATGTCTCCTACGGATCTACCACTATCATTTTGGGGTTATGCTTTAGAGACTGTCGCATTCACTTTAAATAGGGCTCCGCCGAAATCTGTTGAGACGACACCATATGAATTATGGTTTGGGAAGAAACCTAAGATGTCATTTCTGAAAGTTTGGGGATGCGATGCTTATGTCAAGAAACTTCAACCTGAAAAGCTCGAACCCAAGTCGAAAAAATGCGTCTTCATGGGATACCCTAAGGAAACTATTGGGTATACCTTCTACCTCAGATCCGAAGGCAAGATCTTTGTTGCCAAGAATGGATCCTTTTTGGAGTAAGAGTTTCTCTCGAAAGAAGTAAATGGGAGGAAAGTAGAACTTGATGAAGTATTGCCTCTCGAACCGAAGAGTAGCCGAGCTCAGGAAGATGTTTCTGTGGTGCCTGCACTGACTAGAGAGGAAGTTAATGATGATGATCATGAAACTTCAGATCAAGTTGCTACTGAACTTCGTAGGTCCACAAGGACACGTTCCGCACCAGAGTGGTACGGCAACCCTATCCTGGAAATCATGTTGTTAGACAACGGTGAACCTTCGAACTATGAAGAAGCGATGGTGGGCCTGGATTCCAACAAATGGCTTGAAGCCATGAAATACGAGATAGGATCCATGTATGAAAACACAGTATGGACTTTGACAGACTTGCCCGATGATCGGCAAGCCATAGAAAATAAGTGGATCTTTAAGAAGAAGACTGACGTGGATGGTAATGTGACCGTCTATAAGGCTCGGCTTGTCGCTAAGGGTAATCGACAAGTTCAAGGGGTTGACTATGATGAGACCTTCTCACCCATAGCGAAGCTGAAGTCCGTCCGAATCATGTTAGCAATTGCCACATTCTACGATTATGAGATATGGCAAATGGACGTCAAAATGGCATTCCTTAATGGTTTCCTTAAGGAAGAATTGTATATGATGCAGTCGGAAGGTTTTGTCGATCCTAAGAATGCTGACAAGGTATGAAAGATCCAACGCTCCATCTATGGGCTGGTGCAAGCATATCGGAGTTGGAACATTCGATTTGATGAAATGATCAAAGCGTTTGGGTTTATGCAGACTTATGGAGAAGCATGTGTTTACAAGAAAGTGAGTGGGAGCTCTATAGCATTTCTCATATTATATGTGGATGACATACTATTGATGGGAAATGATATAGAACTTTTGGAAAGCATAAAGGCCTACTTGAATAAGTGTTTTTCAATGAAGGACCTTGGAGAAGCTGCTTACATATTAGGCATCAAGATCTATAGAGATAGATCGAGACGCCTCATTGGTCTTTCACAAAGCACATACCTTGACAAGATATTGAAGAGGTTCAATATGGATCAGTCCAAGAAGGGGTTCTTGCCTGTATTGCAAGGTGTGAGATTGAGCACAGTTCAATGCCCGACCTCGGCAGAAGATAGAGAAAAGATGAGTGTCATCCCCTATGCCTCAGCCATAGGCTCTATTATGTATACCATGCTATGTACCAGACCTGATGTGAACCTTATAAGTTTGGTAGGGAGGTACCAAAGTGATCCCGGCATGGAACACAGACAAGTCAAGAATA
>NC_053025.1:509880442-509895449 GCF_003073215.2 Triticum urartu | reverse complement strand
GGGGGGGGGGGGGGGGGGGGGGGTTAAAATAAAGATGACCCTCGGGCTCCGGAAACCGAAGGGAAAAAAAGGCTAGGTGGAAAATGGTAAAACCAAGGTTGGGCCTTGCTGGAAGAGTTTTATTCAAGGCGAACTGTCAAGGGGTTCCCATTATAACCCAACCGCGTAAGGAACGCAAAATCAAGGAACATAACACCGGTATGACAGAAACTAGGGCGGCAAGAGTGGAACAAAACACCAGGCATAAGGCCGAGCCTTCCACCCTTTACCAAGTATATAGATGCATTAATTAAATAAGAGATATTGTGATATCCCAACAAAAATCATGTTCCAACAAGGAACAAACTCCATCTTCACCTGCAACTAACAACACTGTAAGAGGGGCTGAGCAAAGCGGTAACATGGCCAAACAATGGTTTGCTAGGACAAGGTGGGTTAGAGGCTTGACATGGCAATATGGGAGGCATGATAAAGCAAGTGGTAGGTATCGCGACATAGTCATAGCAATAGAGCGAGCAACTAGCAAGCAAAGATAGAAGTGATTTCGAGGGTATGGTCATCTTGCCTGAAATCCCGCAAGGAAGAAGAACAGGTCCGTGAAGAAGACAAACGGACGAAGTCGAAATCCTCACAAACACGACGTTATCGGAACCAACCCGAAGAAGCACACCGGAAAGAAGCAAACAACATGGTAAACAACCAACACATAAGCATGACATGATGCACAACCAATTATGATGCATGTCCGGTTTAATGAAGCATGGCATGGCAAAGTGCACAAACAATACTACAAATTAAATGGAGCTCAATATGTAATGAGTTGCATATTGACGGAACACCACATGACTTATTTAGTTCACTCTCGGTTAGGTACCCAATAATATTAAATGTTATTAAACATGGCAAGAGGTGAGACAAAAGTAAACTACACAATTAGGCATTCTAAATGAAGCCGGAAACAACAAATAACCTCTCTGGTAAACCCCCCACATGCATAGCAATTGAAGCAAACAACAAATTAAACACTTTAATTGTTGTTATCATGATGCAGATGACATGTGCAAGTTTATGCATTTTTTATTAAAAGTTGACAAGATAAGATATGAAGCATTTGTCATTGTGGCGGAAACGGAAGGGGTGCCACGGAAACGAATCCGAAAATGATGCCATGCAACATATCGGTTCCGATAGCTCATGGAGATACCGGTGCAAAGGAAGTGTGGCGGGAGCGTGCAAAAGATGGTGGGGTGATCCCGGATTCCGGGTGTCCCACGAGTTCGCGGCAAGGCTAACGAGGAACGTGCAAGGATCAAACTGGACATGGTGCAGACAATGGGTGCATCTCATACAACACATGCAAACGTTCTCTGACGGTCGTCTCGGGGTTATACCTTCAAAGCGTGCAATCATGATGGTTCGGGTTCGTCGAGGGAAGTAGAGGAATTAGTTGTACAATTGGTCCATAGCGAGGGTAGTGGAAGTGGTGGAAGTAGTCGTTCCCACGACGGTAGTGGTGCACGGTCGTCGTGGAAGTAGTTATACACATCGTCGAAGAGGAAGTAGCCGTTCACTCCACGGTCTTGGCGGATCCACGCGATGGTAGTGGTACTCGCGAAGAGATACTCGGCGGTCGTGCTCTAGACGTTCACGGGGTCTTGGCGATGGTAGTTGTACATGGGTCTTCGGTGACGGTAGTCGTACATGTTCCGTAGATGTTCGGGCGGCAGTAGTGGTACACGTTTCGAAGGCGTTCGAGTCATCGGTAGCGGTACTTGGTGAATCCCGAAACGGTCTTGGCGTCTTTGCGCGTAGGGATACTTGTTGGGGAACGTAGTAATTTCAAAAAATTTCTAGGCACACGCAAGATCATGGTGATGCATAGCAACGAGAGGGGAGAGTGTTGTCCACGTACCCTCGTAGACTGAAAGCGGAAGCGTTAGCACAACACGGTTGATGTAGTCGTACGTCTTCATGATCCGACCCATAAAGTACCGGACGCATGGCACCTCTGAGTTTTGCATACGTTCAACTCGATGACGTCCCTCGAACTCCGATCCAACCGAGCTTTAAGGGGGAGTTGTGTCAGCACGACGGCGTGTGGATGATGATGATGTTCTACCGATGCAGGGCTTCGCCTAAGCACCACTACGATATGACCGAGGTGGATTATGGTGGAGAGGGGCACCGCACACGGCTAAGAGATCAAGAAATCAATTGTTGTGTCTTTGGGGTGCCCCTGCCCCCGTATATAAAGGAGTCGAGGAGGGGGAGGGCCGGCCCTCTCTATGGCGCGCCCTAGGGGAGTCCTACTCCCACCGGGAGTAGGATTCCCCCTTTCCTAGTAGAACTAGGAGCCCTTCCAAGTAGTAGGAGTAGTAGGGAAGGAAAGGGAAGGGAAAAGGAGAAGGAAGGAAGGGGGCACCCCCCTCCCTAGTCCAATTCGGACCAGCCCATGGGGAGGGGTGCGGCCACCCTTTGAGGCCTTTCTCTACTTTCCCGTATGGCCCATTAAGGCCCAATACGAATTCCCGTAACTCCCCGGTATTCCCGAAAATACCCGAATCACTCGGAACCTTTCCGATGTTCGAATATAGTTGTCCAATATATCAATCTTTATGTCTTGACCATTTCGAGACTCCTCGTCATCTCCCCGATCTCATCCGAGACTCCGAACTCCTTCGACACATCAAAACACATAAACTCATAATATAACCGTCATCGAACTTTAAGTGTGAGGACCCTACGGGTTCGAGAACTATGTAGACATGACCGAGACATGTCTCCGACCAATAACCAGTAGCGGAACTTGGATGCTCATATTGGCTCCTACATATTCTATGAAGATCTTTATCGGTCAAACCGCATAACAACATACATTGTTCCCTTTGTCATCAGTATGTTACTTGCCCGAGATTCGATCGTCGGTATCTCAATACCTAGTTCAATCTCGTTACCGGAAAGTCTCTTTACTCGTTCCGTAACACATCATCCCACAACTAACTCATTAGTTGCAATGCTTGCAAGGCTTATAGTGATGTGCATTACCGAGTGGGCCCAAAGATACCTCTCCGACAATCGGAGTGACAAATCCTAATCTCGAAAAACGCCAACCCAACAAGTACCTTCGGAGACACCTGTAGAGCACCTTTATAATCACCCAGTTACGTTGTGATGTTTGGTAGCACACAAAGTGTTCCTCCGGTAAATGGGAGTTGCATAATCTCATAGTCATAGGAACATGTATAAGTCGTGAAGAAAGCAATAGCAACAAACTAAACGATTAAGTGCTATGCTAACGGAATGGGTCAAGTCAATCTCATCATTCTCTAATGATGTGACCCTGTTAATCAAATGACAACTCATGTCTATGGCTAGGAAACTTAACCATCTTTGATTCAACGAGCTAGTCAAGTAGAGGCATACTAGTGACATATTGTTTGTCTATGTATTCACACATGTATTATGTTTCCGGTTAATACAATTCTAGCATGAATAATAAACATTTATCATGATATAAGGAAATAAATAATAACTTTATTATTGCCTCTAGGGCATATTTCCTTCAGTGTGCATGCACATGTAGGTTGAGCACTTGAGCGTGAGAGTGTGTGTTGGTCGTGTGGTGTGTGCATGCATGTGTGCGTGTGTGCGTGTGAGTGTTGCATGCGTGTGTGGCTGCGTGTGTACATGTGAGTGTTGCATGCGTGCGTGGCTGCATGTGTTCGTGTGAGTGTTGCGTGCATGCAGTTCGTGTGCATGCATGCGTGTGTGTATAATTACCACACCAGCTCCTGTGTGTTGAAAAAGACAGCTCAGCATACCAATACAAGGCCACCTTGTCCGTTTTGCCCGCGGTCATGACTTTGAACCACCGTCCAATATTTTTTTGTCGTTTGTTTTCATTTTTACTAGCAAGATGCCCGTGCGTTGCACGTAACATCAACATGCATTTGTATGGATAGTTTATCTTGTGAGAGAAAAGGATGAACGAAGGAAGGCCTTATTTGAAATGTGGAGAGGTGTGTGTGTACCTATTTGCAAAATTGCCATAGTTTCCTTCCTATCCGTCAAATATAAATTGGACGGCCTATATTGCAGGATGGCATGCACACCATCATCACCAACTCTATTTTTATAAGAGTGTAGATAGATGTAGAGTAGATACAAGCCGCTAGGTGAGCCCAATGGTAGTGAGATAATGTGATGCAACACAAGAGGTGCCACGTGGAGCGTTTAACTGGTTAACTAGTCGTGTCTTGAGAAAATACAGAGCTATACGGTGAGCCTGTGACTGTATAATAACCACAAAATGTAAATGGTGACCATAATGAGTGGATTCTGAAGTCCAATGTATGTATCGTGCTTTCGCTTCAAATACAAGGATCATCACTGTATATATCACGAGAGAAAGATGAAACATGCGTGAATGTGCTGGGGACTTACTTTTAGAGGACCTAGAGATAGTCTGTGTGCGTACGTGAAAGGGTGTAGAGGGGGTATCTACAATGGAGAGAGAGATGCTATTCGTTTCTCTTTATTATGACTAACTTTATATATAGTATAAAAATATAAAAATTCACAGTGCGGAATAAATATCATTGTGGGCACCATCCAATGCAAATTAACATTCATACTCCTGCATATAACTTTGTAATGTTGTATATATGTAGAAATTCAAAAATAATTTTTTGGCCACACTTTACTCAAAAGGAATGTTGTATGCGAAATAAACATGAAGAGAGGGCTTTTTAGATCAATGGGGTACGTGATGTAACATGTGTGAATGTGTAGTTGATGTATTTCGCAGGGCCTAGAGAGGTATGTGTGTGTATTACGTATTCGAGAGGGGCCGGTGGGGGGAGGGGCGTGGGACAGATAGCACGAGAAATGAGAGAGGTCTAGAGAGAGACGAATATGATGTCACGGCGAGAGATTCCCTTGAATGTGTATATGCAAGGGGGGGAGGGGATGGAGGCACGAGGAGAATTTTTTTGGGTGGTGTCTGTGTTGGTATGTGTGGGTGTGAGAAGATAACGAGACCTGGGGACAGAGGGGGTGTCACCGCGTAAGGTCTGGTGGGTTGAGGTGAGGCCCTTGGTTCAGTTCTGTCCTGCGCCACATTGGTCGGCCCGTGACGCATTTAGGGACACCCATGGATGACTAGTCATACAAGACAAAGATAGCAGAATTGTGAAGGACTTTGTGTCCACTGACAAAGCCGGCTTGGATTTGTAACCCTAGGTTCTCGGACTAAGGTAACCCCTTATCTATGATATTACTATTCATCCAACCTAACTTTAAGGGGCATCCTACAGAATTCTCTGCTAGAATCATACTCGTCGATAAGGAAGAGAGGTGTGAGACAATGCGTGAGAGACAGGCCTACAGATATTGTGCGTACAGGAGACACGTAGGCAGGTCTATGTATATAGAAAGGGCGATGGGGATTTTGTGTGTGTATGCTTGTGAGAGGAAGAGTGCTTGTGATAAAGGTTAGTGAAAACAGTCGTAAATGGTTACGACAGGGAGGCAGGGTTATATCGAGAGCATGTCTACGAGAAAGACACCTCGGGAGAGAGTGTGTGAGCATGTGTGAGAGACCACCGATGGAGAGTGAAACTACACGTAAAAGACTTGTACACATTGATTAAAGATATAAATTGTATCCAAATATTAGGATGGGATCATGATATTTGCAATTCGCGTAAGGAACGGTCATTGATCCATCAGACATCTAGATTCTATCGAATTTGAGCATGTCTATGTTATTATTCGACACAATTGATCCACATAGTTAGTATTTTGAACTCTAGACAATGCATCCATTTAACAATTGAATATAAATGTGAGTATAGTTCATGTTGTGTGTGTAAAGTACATTATACAAACGAAAGTTACACAATGAATATTATAAATAGCTAGCTATGAACTAGCATACATTTGAATTCAACTTAAGGTGGTTTAAAAATTTCGAATTCAACATGAAGTCCATTCAATTATTTTAATTCGATATCATGGCATTTGTAAATCATACCTAAATTATGGGGGCACCAATCTTTGCTCTAATTTTGTAAATAATAGCTAGCTATAGGATTTTGAAATTTAGCTCCTCCATTCCAAAATAATCGTAGCTATAGGATTTTCAAGTGTCAAAATTTCAAAAAGAAGCGGATAATTTAATTAGGTTTTCAAACATACAAGGTCAAATTTAACGTTGTCTATTTAGGTCAATCCTCCAAGTTCAAGAGTACTCTAAACGTGAATTCCTCTATTTCAAAATTTTAAACGAAGCGCCAAAAGAGCCTCTACTAGCCCGAAACCGCGTGAGACCAATGTTTGGTAGTAGAAGGAAATTACTTTTCTAACTCTGACCCGTGAAACCTACCGGCCCGATGTCCAAAGGTCTAAACCGGGGGTATGTTTGTTGCTTCATCTATATGCCACGCAACCGCCTCCGAAAAACATTCATACACAATGGCTGCCTAAGGACACATGCGCACGGCCGAAATCTCTCCCGCCCACTATTTGGGACACTTGGGATTACCATCCTACCCCCGACCCGCAATAGGTCCGAAATTTAAGAAGGGGGAAAAGTTTGTACTATCCCCATATTTCAAACAAGCGCGCCCCATCTGTTCAAAAAAAGCCAGGAACAAGCGTGTCCCAGAGCGGAACATGTTTCTCCCTTAGCTCCCCCCCGTCTGATTCCCCATTCGTACTCCGTGGGCGCCAAAACTACCTCTCCACCAGCCATGAAATCCTGGCGTCCTCCGTCCGCCACCCCATCCCACCCATCAACCGCCGCCCTCCTCCATCACGCCGGAGCCGATACCCCGACGTTGTCGTCCACCGCAGCCTCAATCGCAATGCCCTACACGGCTAGTAGTTGAAGCCGAGGCCGAGTCGTCTGTACCCGAGCCAGTTCAACCACGATGTCCTGCGCCTCACCACTGCCGCTCCAATTTCGCCACAATCCACCGCACCGGAGCAACGGTAACACAGCCAATAATTTGGCCATGGGTTCGTCCAAGGCTGCACCCTCCTCCGAAACATCGGCCCCCCGGCAAAAAGAAGAAGATCGCTACGACATGGAGGACACCACTCTGGCAACCGGAAATGGTACTCCTCTTCCCTTAATCGTGCAAATCTTACGTGTTTGCTTGCATGGTAATCATCCCACAGAAGACACTAGTTGATCGCTTCTTCTTGATACTAGATGTTCCTAGTAACACGTGATGCACAAGGTTTCTCCTCATATACTTTTTCACCTTAGCTAGAGGTCCGTCGCCCCCTGGATTTCAATTCCTGGTCAGTTGATTCCCAATTAACGGAAGCATTCCCCGGCATAACAGGCGCTAGTCTGCCTATTACACCGGGGAAGCAGCACGTCGGTGTTTATCTTAGGGGCGTGTGGGGCCTAGAGCTGCTGGCGCCCGATCTAGAGGTCATCCAAGATTAAAGGGATGGCAAGGGGGCGCTTTCAAGCATGACGGTGGTGTGAGGTCCAGGGGAGGGTGGGGCAGCGGAGGCAGGGGTCTGGGCCGGTGGTCGCTGGCAGTTCGAGAAATATCATCAATAGTGACTGGCAGGAGGTAGACGAAGGCCATCTGCCCATTGCTTATAGATCGGAAGGTTCATAAAGAAATCGACTTATTTATTTATTTTCAGTTAACTATTATCTTGATAGGAACACATATGGTGGTGTGCTGGAGGGGTACCTGCTTTTCCTGTGCTCATATATTACAAAATCATACGGAGTAGAATCTAATTTTGTTTGCCATGAAATGTTGTAGAGCTATCATATGTCTCCTGTCATTTATTTTTCAGCCACCTGCTATCTGCTACTTTTACAGTGCACTAGTTCTACACACACTATACCCATACTCTCACTATTGTGTTTTTATGCAAGGGTATTTCAGACTCTGCCTTCACAGAAGCAGAAAAGAAAAGAGAGAAGTCACTCCAGCGTGGTACGCGGCTAGGCCAGACATGTTTCAGCGTTATAAAGGGTGCAGTGTAGCGACTAGACCTCAAACAGTCTGATCTCTATGCAGGTGTCATCCCTGGCTTCAGTAATACTGACACCACATAGTACTTGAGGGATTTATAACAGAGTAGCAATCACACACTATTACATAGAGCGTCTCAATAGAGAACTTTAACAATAAATATGGCTCTAGCCCCATCTAATAACGATAACAGGAAGGCTTGGAAGATAGTGAGGTCTATCAACTCCAACGGCATCACTGAGTATAGAACACGACCTAAAATCTCCGTATCATCGTCTGAAAAGTCTGCACCATTAACGTTGCATCCCGAAAACGGGTTCAGCACATGGAAATATGCCGGCAAAGTAAACATAGAGAGTAAATGGAAATGGAAACAGCTATACTTATATGCATATTTGGCTGGTGGAAAGCTCTATGGTTACAGTTTTGCGTAAAGCAATTTTTCCCTACTGCAAAGGAATAAATTTTATTTAACTATCATGGTAGTTGTTAAACATTGAGAATGGTTGACAGCATTCTCAATCCCAATTAAGCATCATCATTAAACAAAACCCATCAAAATTAAATTTAGAGTAACATGATGAGATTCACATGATAATCCTACTGGATACTCAAGATGTCCATAACCGAGGACACGGCTAACCATGATTAGTTTATACACTCTGCCGAGGTTGCACTTTTCCCCACAAGACTCGATCGCCTCCGTTTGGTTTCTCGCACTACACGGTGTTTGAGAAACGGATGACCGAGACATAGTCTTTCAGAAGCGCTAGCACCTTACGATGGATAGACCGTTACACCTACTTTCCCCTACATCTGCTAGTCTACCCTGTAAGAGTTTGCACGACTTAATCAACTATGCTAGAGCCCATAATAGCTTGTGGCTGCACACGGAAGTTTCTAGTATGAAAAATCTCATGATCCCTTTGGGCCTGGTTGGCGGTCCATAAAGAAAAAAACAGGCAATCCTGGAATACCCAGGTACCTCAATCCACCACATGTGTGTTTAAGTTGCCACCTTAGATAAACCATTAATTAACAACTCACATCTGTCATGGATATCACTCACCCAATCCACGTCTACTAGCATAGCATGGCATAATAGCAAACGTAGAAGTAACTCCCAAAGGTTTGATAATAAACAGGTAATAGGTACTACCTCAACTACTTCCCATCCCACAATTTAATTAGATCCTAATCATGCAATGTGTGAGGATTGATCTAATGCAATAAAACTGGGTAGTAGGAGGTATGATCAAAGTGTTACTTGCCTTGCTGATGATCCGCGAAACCTAGAGATTCGAAGTAACAGGCGGCGCACTCCGGGTATTCTATCACAGACAAACAAACAAGCATACAATAAGTATTCATCTAATGCACAGGTAAAACTCAAATAAGAGATCTAACCAGAAAGTTCAACTTAAGAACTCCGGTTTGCAAAAAGAATCAAATCAAACGAAGCAACGAAAGTCAAACGGCAAAAGAAACAGGCTTCGTTTACTATTCTGGATCTAGGGCAATTTTTACAGTGGCAAAAACTTGTTTAAGTTGGTTAAACGGATAGAGGGTTTCGAGACGAAACTCCAGGCGCTTGAATCGCCTGATTCCGATAAACGAGCGAAAAGTTATACTAAAACGAAAATCGGATCAGGAATCACGATCAGAAAAATCGCGGATTTAACGAGAAAAGAAAAACGACGAACGTTCGCTAGAACGAACGAACGAACGAACGCTCGCTATTTAAATAAATCAGAAAAACCGATCTTTTAAAAAAACCGAAACTAAAAAAAACGAACAAAACCGTCGGAAAAACCGAACGGTTTTTCGGGAAAAAACCGGCGACTAAAAAAAACTACCCCGGCAACTCCGGCGACGGGTCGGCGGCGGACGACGTCTCGGCGGTGCGGTGGCGGCGCGCTAGGGTTTGGGGAGGTCCCGGGCTGGGCTCCCCGCTTATAAAGCCTGGATTGGGCCTGGTGTCCGGGTCGACACGGCCCGTAGGTCGGTTGCGTTTTTTTTAAATTATTCCGCGCAGAAACAAATAAAAGAAATACTAAACGGACTCCAAAAATCCCGAAATAAATTTTCCGGCTTCTAAAATCAAGCCGCACAAGGTGAACATTTATTTGGGGCCTAAATGCAATTTTGAAACACACATTTTTCCTAAATTCAAATAAAATACGAAAAACTCCGAAATAAAATCTTATTTGATTTTATTATTAAATCCTCAATATTTCTTTATTTTGGGAAAGTCATTTTATTCCCTCTCTCATATTTTTGTAATAGAAATAATTGATGATAAAATAATTAAAATCAAAATGATCCTCTTTTCAAATTCGAGAAAACTCTCAAATATGAAAATAACGAAATCTCCAACTCTCTCCGAAGGTCCTTGAGTTGCGTGAAATTTCTAGGATCAACCAAAATGCATGAAAATATGATATGCATGATGATCTAGTGTATAACATTCCAAATTGAAAATTTGGGATGTTACAAACCTACCCCCCTTAAGATGAATCTCGCCCTCGAGATTCGGGTTGGCTAGAAAATAGGTGAGGGTGGTCCTTGAGAAAATCTTCTTCTCTTTCCCAGGTGGCTTCATCCTCTGAGTGGTGGTTCCACTGAACTTTGCAAAACTTGATAACCTTGCTGCGGGTAACTCTTCTGGCAAACTCGAGAATCTTGACTGGCTTCTCCTCATACGTTAAGTCGTCCTTCAACTGAATTGCTTCGAGCGGTACTGTATCTCTTAGCGGTACCTCTGCCATCTCGGCGTGACATTTCTTCAGCTGAGAAACATGGAATACATCATGAACTCCTGACAGTCCCTCTGGTAATTCCAACTTATAAGCGACTTCTCCCATACGTTGCAAGATCTTATACGGTCCAACGAAACGCGGTGCTAACTTTCCTTTAACTCCAAAGCGCTTAACTCCTCGAAGTGGGGATACTCGGAGATAAACCCTGTATCCGGTTTCATAGACTATCTCGTTGCGTTTAGAATCTGCGTAGCTCTTCTGCCTGGACTGGGCTACCTTGAGCCTATCGCGAATCAACTTAACTTTCCGTTCAGACTCCTTAATCAAATCTGGTCCAAAGAATTGACGGTCTCCAACTTCGTCCCATGACAACGGTGTCCTGCACCTCCTTCCGTATAAAGCTTCGAAAGGTGCCATCTTCAAACTGGTTTGGTAACTGTTGTTATAAGAAAACTCCGCATACGGCAAGTTATCGTCCCAACTAGATCCATAATCTAGTGCACAAGCTCTCAGCATATCTTCCAAAATCTGATTGACTCTCTCGGTCTGTCCATCTGTCTGCGGATGAAAAGCTGTGCTGAACTCTAGTCTGGTTCCCAAAGTTTCATGCAACTGATTCCAAAACTTTGAGGTAAATTGGGTTCCTCTATCTGATACGATACTCCTCGGAACTCCATGCAAACAAATGATCCTAGTCATGTATATCTTTGCCAACTTAGCACTGGTGTAAGTGGTCTTAACTGGAATGAAATGTGCTACCTTTGTCAAACGATCAACTACTACCCATATCGAGTCATAGCCTGCCTTTGTCCTGGGTAGTCCTGTGATAAAATCCATGCCTATCTTATCCCACTTCCATTCGGGTATCGGCAATGGTTGTAACAATCCTGCTGGCTTCTGATGCTCTGCCTTTACTCTCTGACATACGTCACAAACTGCTACATATGCTGCAATATCCTTCTTCATTCCGGTCCACCAGAATGTTTTCTTCATATCCAAATACATCTTAGTATTCCCTGGGTGAATCAAATACGGTGAATCATGTGCCTCTTGCAAAATCAACTTCCTGATCTCCGGGTCATTTGGCACATAAACACGGTCTTCAAACCATAGGGTGTCGTGCTCATCCTCACGAAATCCCTTTGCTTTTCCTTCGCTCAATTTCTCTTTTATAGCAGCAATCTCCTTGTCAGATTTCTGAGCTTCTCTGATCTTATCCATCAATGTTGACTGAATCTCCAATGCTGCTACATAGCCTCTCGGAACTATTTCCAAACATAGCTCACGAAGGTTTTCTGCTAACTCCTTGGGTATTTTCCCCGTCATTAGAGTATTGACATGGCTCTTACGGCTCAATGCGTCAGCTACTACATTAGATTTTCCGGGATGGTAATGCAATCTCATATCATAATCCTTGATGAGCTCCAACCATCTCCTTTGTCTGAGGTTCAACTCCTTCTGCGTGAAAATGTACTTCAAACTCTTGTGATCCGTGTACACCTCACAATGATTTCCAATGAGGAAATGTCTCCACGTTTTCAATGCATGCACTACGGCTGCTAACTCCAAATCATGCATGGCATAATTCAATTCATGAGGCTTCAATTGCCGTGAAGCATACGAAACAACTCTTCCTTCCTGCATAAGCACTGCTCCAAGTCCTCGACGTGAAGCGTCGCAATACACCTCATAATCCTTGGTCTAATCTGGAAAAATCAATACTGGTGAGGTAACCAAGCGTTTCTTCAACTCCTGGAAACTAGCCTCACACTCCTCAGTCCATTTGAACTTAGTATCCTTCTTCAACAACTCAGTCATAGGCTTTGCAATCTTTGAAAAGTTCTCAATGAATCTCCGGTAGTATCCTGCGAGTCCAAGGAAAACTCCGGATCTCTCCAACCGTTGTTGGTGCTTCCCATTCGGTTATGGTCTCAACCTTAGTGGGGTCAACTGCTATACCCTCTCCGGATATAACGTGTCCGAGGAATCCAACTTACTTCAACCAAAACTCACATTTGCTGAATTTGGCGTATAATTGATGTTCCCTTAGTTTCTCCAAAACCAAACGCAAATGTTCCTTATGCTCCACTTCATTCTTTGAATAAACTAGGATGTCATGAATGAACACTACGACGAACTTATCCAAAAACTCCATAAACACTTTGTTCATCAGGTTCATAAAATAGGCAGGTGCGTTAGTCAATCCAAATGACATAACGGTATACTCATACAGTCCATATCTCGTGGTGAATGCTGTCTTAGGTATGTCCTGCTCCCGAATCTTCAATTGATAGTACCCTGATCGCAAATCGATCTTGGAAAACACTTTAGCTCCTTGCAAACGATCAAACAGATCATTAATCATTGGTAGTGGGTACTTGTTCTTGATGGTTACTTCATTCAATCCTCGATAATCTACAACCATCCTTAATGATCCATCCTTCTTTTCCACTAGAAGTACGGGTGATCCCCAAGGCGAAGAACTTGGGCGAATGTAACCTTTCTCCAATAACTCCTTAATCTGATTCTTAATTTCCACCAAATCCTTTGCTGGCATCCGGTATGGTCGCTTCGATATTGGGCCCGTACCTGGCAATAACTCAATCAAAAACTCAATGTCTCTATCCGGTGGCATGCCTGGTAATTCCTCAGGAAATACATCAGGAAAATCCTTTACCACTGGTACTTCTTCTTGCACAACTCCTGTTAGGCAATTCACTTGTGTCCTTTTTGGTACATGCCGGGATACATACTTGATCCTTCTCCCTTCTGGTGTAGTAAGCAAAATTGACTTACTAGCACACTCAATATTCTCTTTATACTTTGATAACCAATCCATGCCTAATATCACATCCAGTCCTTGAGATTCCAATACTATTAGGTCTGAGGGAAACACATAGTTACAAATCCTTAATGGTAACCGATCACACCATAAACTTGCCACATACTCTGCTCCTGCTTAGCTGCATCCGTAGCAACGTCATCGGGGCATAACGTGCTAACTTGCTGAAATCGTCAACGTACTGGCCAACTGTCCTTCCTCCTTGGCGTAAGTTGCGAAACTCACGCTTCTTCATGGCCATAGCTCCTGCTGAAACATGGGCAGTGCGGAAAGCTTGCTGAAACTGATCTCATGTGACAGTGTCAACTGGGTAGGTGGCTGTGAAATTCTCCCACCATGCTGCCGCGGGTCCATCAAGCTGGTGAGCGGCAAACTTCACTTTCTCACCATCCATGCATCCTGCAGTGGTCAACTCCCTTCCTATCTTGCGGAGCCAATCGTCTGCTACTATTGGCTCGGTGCTACTGGAAAACACCGGCGGATTCAGCCTAAGGAAACGGGCTAAGTGGTCAACAGGTGGTGGTGGGTTGTTGTTGTTGTTCTGCTGGTTCTGGACTAACATCTGCATCAATTGATTCTGTTGCTGGATCAACTGAGTGAGCTCCGATGGAAATCCATTTTCACGTCTCGAAGGCATCTGAGGGTTTAGAAAAGACGAGACTTAAGAATAGAGTGAGGTCTAAAGGGAAAACGCTACCCCAATGCACATGAGCAAATGCACACAAAATCACTTCAATCAATCAAACAAGGGCTTACAAACGGTCTAACTATCGCAAAAGTGCTCAAACTATTGTGTTTACATGGGGGAATACTACTACTATCTGGTGGTCATCTAGAAATTTGAACCGGTGGAAGACTCCATGATATCTGCTCCAGCTTCGTCTTCAAAGTCAGGTTCACTTGGATCCGAATCGGTGTCGTCGATGATGATGTAGTTGTCCAGACATGCGATGTACTCGTCTTCCTCCGTGGATGCTAACTTCCTCTTGAGTTCTTCTATCTCCTGCTTAAGATCGCCATTGTGCCTTGCTAGATCTACGATCTCGTCCATGTAGTCCTTGCGTGTAGACTTCAGTTCTCCTTCTAACTCGATGATCCTTGCCTTCGCATTCTTCAACTCTATCATATCATTGCACATCTGGTTCTCGTGGCGTCGAATGTGCTGGTTTAACTCCTGGATGAAAGATGCAATAGATCTATCCTTCTTGGTGCTGACTAACTCCCATTGTTCATCTCGGCGTCCGCAAATCTGGTAGATAGTGTCCTTGAGGTCTTCTTGATAAACTTCTCCAATGCGTCCTATGGTGATATGAGCTACCATGCTCCTTCCCAGACTCCAGGTTGGTGCATTGAAAACACTATCTATAGGCATCGTGATTGGCGCGAATGTTCTTCCC
>NC_053025.1:509854491-509879442 GCF_003073215.2 Triticum urartu | reverse complement strand
TTCTTTTCGCAATCTATCTTAGCACAGTGTTCAAGAAGGGTCTACCAAATATAATGGGACAAAAGCTATCTTGTGGGGAACTAAGAACAAGAAAATCAGCAGGATATTTAGTTTTCCCGCACAAGACTTCAACATCTCTAACAATTCCCATTGCTGAAATAGTATCTCTATTAGCAAGTTTAATTGTGACATCAATATCTTCTAACTCAGCAGGTGCAATTTCATGCTTGATTTCTTTATACAAGTCATAAGGTATAACACTAGCACTAGCACCCATATCACATAAGCCATGATAACAATGATCTCCTATTTTAACAGAAATAACAGGCACGCCTACCACAGGTCTATGTTTATCTTTAGCACAAGGTTTAGCAATTCTAGCAGTTTCACCGCAGAACTGAATAACATGCCCATCAATATTATCAGACAAGAGATCTTTAACAATAGCAATATTAGGTTCTACTTTAACTTGCTCAGGGGTGTATATGTTTTAATATTGCTTTTACGAACCACAGTTGAAGCTTTAGCATGATCCTTTATCCTAACAGGGAAAGGTGGTTTCTCAACATAACAAGTAGGAACAATAGGATCATTATAAGTGACAGTCTTTTCTTCAACTTTAATAGGTGCAGCTACTTTTACTTCTATGGGAGGATGATATTTAAACCACTTCTCCTTAGGGAGATCAACATAAGTAGCAAAAGATTCACAGAAAGAAGCTACTATCTCAATCAAGTCCATATTTAGTGCTAAACTTACGGAAAATATCGGTATCCATAAAAGATTTAACACAATCAAACTTAGGTGTCATACCTGACTCCTTACCTTTGTCGAGATCCCAATCTTCAGAGTTGCGTTTAATTCTATCCAATAAATCCCATCTAAATCCAATAGTCTTCATCATAAAAGAGCCAGCACAAGAAGTATCGAGCATGGTGCGATTATTTTCAGAAAGCCGAGCATAATTTTTTTGAAGAATTGTTTCTCTTGGGAGCTCATGATTGGGGCATGAATATAACATTGATTTAAGCCTCCCCCAAGCTTGAGCGATGCTTTCTCCTTCGCGAGGCCAAAAATTATATATATAATGCGGTCACGATGAACAAGATGCATAGGGTAATACTTTTGATGAAATTCCAATTTCACTTCTATTAGTTCCATTGATCTCGTATCATCACATAGCTATACCATCGCAGATCGTTCCCTTCAAAGAGTAAAGGGAATACCTTCTTCTTAGCAACATCATCGGAGTATACTACAAGCTTAAATAATCTACAAAACTTCTCTCCACATATATTAGTGTTCATCAGGATGCTTTGTTCCATCTCCTGTAAGGGATAGCTAGCAATTTTTCTATCATACCCGAAGGATACTTCATAAGGAAATTTCATTTTCAATAAGTTCAGTAGGTTGAGGAGCAACTCTTTGCTCTACTGATCGGGGTGAAGATACCCCGAACAAGCCCCTCAAAGGATTACTTTCCATAGTAACAAGTGACAGTAAATTTCAGCACACTATATAAATTTTTTCCTTACAAATTTCACCTACCAAAGGCGCTTCACTCCCCCGGCAACGGCGCCAGAAAAGAGTCTTGATGACCCACAAGTATAGGGGATCTATCGTAGTCCTTTCGATAAGTAAGAGTGTCGAATCCAACGAGGAGCAGAAGGAAATGATAAGCGGTTTTCAGCAAGGTATTCTCTGCAAGTACTGAAATAAGTGGTAACAGATAGTTTTGTGATAAGATAATTTGTAATGAGCAACAAGTAACAAAAGTAAATAAAGTGCAGCAAGGTGGCCCAATCCTTTTTGTAGCAAAGGACAAGCCTGGACAAACTCTTATATAAGGAAAAGTGCTCCCGAGGACACATGGGAATATCGTCAAGCTAGTTTTCATCACTTTCATATGATTTGCGTTCAGTACTTTGATAATTTGACATGTGGGTGGACCGCTGCTTGGGTGCTGTTCTTACTTGAACAAGCATCCCACTTATGATTAACCTCTATTGCAAGCATCCGCAACTACAACAAAATTATTAAGGTAACCCTAACCATAGCATGAAACATATGGATCCAAATCAGCCCCTTACGAAGCAACGCATAAACTAGGGTTTAAGCTTCTGTCACTCTAGCAACCCATCATCTACTTATTACTTCCCAATGCCTTCCTCTAGGCCCAAATAATGGTGAAGTGTTATGTAGTCGACGTTCACATAACACCACTAGAGGCTAGACAACATACATCTCATCAAAATATCGAACGAATACCAAATTCACATGACTACTAATAGCAAGACTTCTCCCTTGTCCTCAGGAACAAACGTAACTACTCACAAAGCATATTCATGTTCATAATCAGAGGGGTAATAATATGCATAAAGGATCTGAACATATGATCTTCCACCAATTAAACCAACTAGCATCAACTACAAGGAGTAATTAACACTACTAGCAACCTACTAGCACCAATCCGGACTTGGAGACAAGAATTGGATACAAGAGATGAACTAGGGTTTTGAGATGAGATGGTGCTGATGAAGATGTTGATGGAGATTGCCCTCTCCCGATGAGAGGAGCGTTGGTATGACGATGGCGATGATTCCCCCTCCTGGGAGGGAAGTTTCCCGGCAGAACAGCTATGCCGGAGCCCTAGATTGGTTCCGCGAAGGTTCCGCCTTGTGGCGGCAGAGTTTCGTCCCGAAAGGTTGCTTCTGGTTTTTTTTCTCAACGAAAGACTTCATATGGCACAAGATGGTCATCAGAGAGCCACCAGGGGGCGCGCCCTAGGGGGGCGCCCCCCCACCCTCGTGGAAAGGGTGTGGGCCCCCTGGTCTTCATCTTTGGCAAGGATTTTTCATTATTTATTATACTGTGTTCCGTGGAGTTTCAGGACTTTTGGAGTTGTGCAGAATAGGTCTCTAATATTTGCTCCTTTTCCAGCCCAGAATGCCAGCTGTCGGCATTCTCCCTCCTTATGTAAATCTTGTGAAATAAGAGAGAGAATAGCCATAAGTATTGTGACATAATGTGAAATAACAACCCACAACGCAATAAATATCAATATAAAAGCATGATGCAAAAATGGACGTATCATAGGCTCAGGCATGGGCGCGCATAGTAGCGGGCATGTGCCACGGGGTCAATCCGAGGAGCTCGGTGGCTACCCCTGCAATGGCCATGGCGGACGGCGGTTTTCGGCCATGGCGAAATACCTAACGAGAGTAAACGAGAGGGGAAACAGGGGAAAGGCAAGAGGAGATCACGGCGGTGTCAATGGCGCCCTAGGGGAAGACAGGGGAGCTCGGGGCGGCGCGGATCGAATGGCAATGTTACGGTGGCCGAAGGTTGAGGAAGACGGCAGCAACATCGATGCGGGGGTGCTGGACTTGATCTTTTTGGCGCAGACGAAGTAGCGGAGGAGTTCGGAGCTCCACGACAAGCTCCTAGCCTGCAGGGAGAGTAGTGGCTGTGTGGACGGGGTCGGTCATGGGGGCTGAGGGAGTCCTGGATTAGGGGGTCTCTGGACAGCCAGGCTATCTCCATTGGCCGGACTGTTAGACTATGAAGATACAATATTGAAGACTTCGTCTCGTGTCCAGATGGGACTCTACTTGGCGTGGAAGGCAAGCTAGGCAATACGGATATGGATATCTCCTCCTTTGTAACCGACCTTGTGTAACCCTAACCCTCTCCGGTGTCTATATAAACCAAAGAGGTTTTAGTCCATAGGACAACAATCACAACATACAATCATACCATAGGCTAGCTTCTAGGGTTTAGCCTCTCTGATCTCGTGGTAGATCTACTCTTGTACTACCCATATCATCAATATTAATCAAGCAGGACGTAGGGTTTTACCTCCATCAAGAGGGCCCGAACCTGGGTAAAACATTGTGTCCCCTGCCTCCTGTTACCATCCGGCCTAGACGCACAGTTCGGGACCCCCTACCCGAGATCCGCCGGTTTTGACACCGACATTGGTGCTTTCATTGAGAGTTCCTCTGTGTCGTCGCCGTTAGGCTTGATGGCTCCTACTATCATCGATAGCGATGCGGTCCAGGGTGAGACTTTTCTCCCCGGACAGATCTTCGTATTCGGCGGCTTTGCACTGCGGGCCTAATTCGCTTGGCCATCTGGAGCAGATTGAAAGCTACGCCCCTGGCCGTCAGGTCAGATTTGGAAGTTTGAACTACACGGCCGACATCCGCGGAGACTTGATCTTCGACGGATTCGAGCCACAGCCGGGCGCGCCGCACTGTCACGACGGGTATGACCTAGCTCTGCCGCCGAACAGTACCCCAGAGGCCGCGCCCGCATCAGCTCCGACCCTTAGCTCGGAGCCAACTGCGCCAATCGAGGACGGGTGGCTAGACACCGCCTCAGGGGCTGCAGTCTCAATGGCGATCGAGCCGAACACCAGCCTAATCCTCTGCGAAGCCCGTGACTCCAAGGTGCCGGACTCTTTTCCGGACTCCGAACCGTCCGCGCCCCTGCCAATCGAATCCGATGGGCACCGATCATGGAATTCACTGCCGCGGATATCTTTCAGCACTCGCCCTTCGGCGACATTCTGAATTCACTAAGGTCTCTCTCTTTGTCAGGAGAGCCCTAGCCGGACGATGGCCAACAAGATTGGGATGCGGACGACGGAGAAATTCGACGCCCACCCACCACCCACTTCGTAGCCACTGTCGATGATTTAACCGACATGCTCGACTTCGAATCCGAAGACATCGACGGTATGGACAACGATGCGGGAGGCGAAGAGGAACCACCGCCCACAGGGCGCTGGACGTCCACCTCATCATATGACATATACATGGTGGACACACCAACAGAAGACGACGACGAGGAACGGAAGGACGCAACGAAGGCTTGTCCCCTCGAGAAGCAGTCAAAGCGACGGTGTAAGCGCCGCCCCAAATCCCTCCTCGGCAGAAATAACGATCATACAGACCCAGTGTTGGTGCAGGGCGAACTACTGCCGGACCACGACAATACAGAAAATCAAACCGAACAAACCAATTCTGTCAAAGATAAAAGTCCGGATGACATAACGCCGGACAGGCACCTGGAGCAGCAGAATGCCCGTCAAAAGCTTGTTGCCACCGCGAGGAGTCTGAAAAAGCAGAAGCAAAGGCTCAAGGCTGCGCAGGACACACTCCAAATCAGATGGAGTAAAGTACTCAACACAGCAGCGAAGTATGGTGGTAATCGCCCCACCAAGAGCTACCCGAAGCGGAAGTTGCTACCCGAATTCGATGAGGAGGCCCTAGATCCCCCACGACCAAAAATCAAAACAGCCACCTGGCCGGATAGACGACCTCACGGCCAACATGAAGTGGCAAACAACTCCACTCACAAGCCAATAAGCGATCCACACGAGGGCTCGCACCAAAAGGACGGCGTAACCAGATCCATCTATGGACCACGCAAGCACACCCCAGCATATGATGTAACACAACAAGCATCAGAACAACGCAGTACACCCAGCTACAGGGGTGCCGCACACCCCCTATGTTTCACCGATGAGGTGTTGGACCATGAATTCCCAGAGGGATTCAAACCCGTAAACATAGAGTCATACGATGGAACAACAGACCCTGGGGTCTGGATTGAGGACTATATCCTTCATATCCATATGGCTCGAGGATACGATCTCCACGCCATCAAGTACTTACCCCTCAAGCTCAAAGGGCCAGCTTGGCACTGGCTTAAAAGCCTCCCTGAAAACTCCATTGGAAGCTGGGAAGAGCTCGAAAACGCTTTTCGGGCAAATTTTCAAGGGACTTATGTCCGATCCCCGGATGCGGACGATTTGAGCCATATAACTCAACAACCTGGAGAGTCGGCCCGAAAGCTTTGGAACAGGTTCCTAACAAAGAAGAACCAAATAGTCGACTGCTCGGATGCCGAAGCCTTGGCAGCTTTTAAGCATAGCGTCCGCGGCGAATGGCTTGCCAGACACCTCGGCCAAGAAAAGCCGAGAACAATGGCAGCATTAACAAGCCTCATGACCCGCTTTTGCGTGGGTGAGGAAAGCTGGCTAGCCAGATGCAGCACCAGCGACCCAAGCACATCCGAAGTTAGAGATGAAAACGGGAAATCACGACGCAGCAAAAATAATAAGCGTCGAATAAAGAAGACAGCCCGAAGAGCACGGCGGTAAACGCCGGATTCCGAAGCTCTCGGCCAGGTCAGCAAAAGCCGCCCTCTAAAGGCGCCAGAGATGAACTGTCCAGCCTAAACAAAATTCTGGACCAAGTATGTCAGATCCATAGCACCCCTGGTAAACCCGCTAATCATACCCACAGAGAATGTTGGGTCTTTCAAGCAGTCCAGCAAGCTCAACACCGTACACAAGGGGGAGGATACACCAAGCGAAGATGAGGATGAGCCTCTCAAGCAAGACGCTGGGGAACAAAAGAAGTTCCCATCAGAAGTCAAAACAGTCAACGTATTACACGTGATCAAGGGAAGCAAAGCGGCCCTCCCAGATAAATATGCCCAAGGGCCTATCACCGCAAAACCCTGCCACTGGTCGTCTCAACCGGTCACTTTCGACCATCGTGATTACTCAGAAAGTATCCGGCGGGCAGGATGGGCTCCCCTGGTATTAGACCCAATAATTGACGGATACCACTTTTGCATGAGTCCTGATGGACGGTGGCATCAGTTTAAACCTGATATACCAGGATACAATCCGCGAAATGGGGATAGACCCAACGAAAATTTGCCATAGCAACACTACCTTTAAAGGAGTAATGCCAGGCCCAGGGGCTCACTACACGGGCTCCCTGCTACTAAAGGTTATATTCGGCTTCCCCGATAACTCCCGTAGCGAACATTTAACCTTCCACATTGCTCCGTTCCAATGCGGTTTATCAAGCACTACTTGGACGCGAAGCTTTTGCTCGCTTTAATGCAATACCACATTACGCTTCCTTGAC
The DNA here is from genome assembly GCF_003073215.2 of Triticum urartu. Taxonomy (NCBI): domain Eukaryota; kingdom Viridiplantae; phylum Streptophyta; class Magnoliopsida; order Poales; family Poaceae; genus Triticum; species Triticum urartu. Next base: position 509,872,492 of record NC_053025.1, on the reverse strand, counting down.
GCTCAAGATGCCCGGTCCACGCGGCATCATTACAGTGAACGGAAGTATTAAGTGATCCTTGCGCGCCGAAGAGAATGCGACTGCCTTGGCAGCCGCACACTAAAAACGACCTCGCCAACTAAAGTATTTGATAGGTCGTCAAGACCACGGACGCAGTTAGACGAGTCCGGCGCTGTTATATGTAATTTATACCGGATTGATGGCCACACCCCTATTACAAATACAAGGGGCTCAACGCGCGCAGACAAGTGGCAATTTCTACTCATTTCTAGTTATACATGGTCTCTTTAAAAAACCACCTTTTTGCACGACAACTTTTTCACCTAAGTTCCTCTCTTTTACAGATGACCATCGTGCTACACCCGTCCAGGATACGGCACAACGGAGACACAGGCGCAGACGTGCAACAGGGACCCGCTCCAAGGATTCTTTTTAGATTAAGACCCCGCGTAAACCCTTTTTACTGTCTCTTGTTGATACACATCCACCGAATTCTCAGCACAATTGAGAAGGATGCTGACGTCTTGGCATGTGGCCACGTTAGAATAATGCACGTACTTGGACACAAGGGGCTTCTTACAAAGGGCACTATTTAGGCCCGGTTTATACCATAAAGACCGAATACCTTAGGGAGTGTTCGGCGTCGCGAGTTTGGGCTTATATGCATCAGCTCCGAATCATTGTCTTTGGTCAAATGTTGGGTTTGCCCGGCTCCTGTGTTTTGGTGCCTTACGTTCCGCTTTATCGGCTAAGGCAGCACCAGGAGAACTACTGCGATTGTGCCCTGGTTCATCCGGACGAGCACCTTAGTAGAGAAAGCCGAAAATTGACTATCATGATATAGCGTGAGACTGGTCAACCACTCGATGACCTATCGGAATGTTAGAATTCCTCCGCCTTAACGAAGGGCCGTTTTCCGGCCAGGCATGTACGCACCCCGAGATCAGGAGAGTGCGGAGCCACCAGGGGCTATCTAGTAGCCCCACTGTCAAACTCCTATGGCTAAGTGAAAGTGTTAAAGCATTATAGTCCGGTTGCCTCGCTCGCTACGCTATCACCTCCTTAATAGGACCAAGACATTGGGTTAAGTGTGAACACGCGTTTTTTGCGAGCACCTCCGCATTATATGCGTGGGGGTTGAAGCCGACGGCTGCAATCTTTCAGGTTATACACATGTATACATAAACGGCCGCACAGGAGGCATCATACTACTTTCAGGCAAAAGTATAAACATAGCCTTATAAAAACTTCATAAAAGCATTGTGTTTACAATGAGAATACATATCACTCAAACATAATATTCTTCGAGCACTGGGCCTCTATCAAACGAGCACCCTCGAGAACCTCCTCGAAATAATGCTCGGCAGCCACTCGGCCTATGGCCGAACCCTGCGCCGCAACAGTGGTAGCGTCCATCTCCGCCCAGTATGCTTTAACACGGGCAAGGGCCATCCGCGAGCCTTCTATGCACCGACCTCTTCATCGCATTAATGCGCGGCACCGCACCAAGGAACTGCTGCACTAAGCTGAAATAGCTGTTCGGCTTTGGCTTTTCCGGCCATAGCTGATCCACAACAGACCTCATGGCGAGTCCGGACAACCTATTCAGTTCGGCCCATTCGGCTAGCTGGTCAGTCAATGAAAGCGGACGCTCTGGAACGTGGAAATTGCGACCAGAACAGCTTGTCCACTTCACGATCTGTCTGACCTTGGAAGTACTTGGCCGCATCGGCAGCGCTCGCCGCCAAATCCATATACGCATCTGCCGAACTCCACAGCCGATCCAGAGGGGCATACCGTGGATCTCCGAACTTCCTCCGTAACATGAAGGGTTTCCCAGCCGCAATATCCCCGGCTTCCCGCAGCTCCTCCTTCTTCGCTCTCATAGCAGAACGGGTGTCTTTGTCCGCCGCCGCGGCCTTCTCAAGGTCCGTTGCCTTCGCTCGGTTTTCTTTTTCAAGGACCCGGCAACGGTCGGCAGTGTCTTTTAATTCTACGGCCATCTTGGCCATCTTCTCTGGCTCTCGCAATGTGCGGCCTTCTCGGCTTTCAACTCTTCGGCCGCCTTCAAAGCAGCGCATTACTAATCCTCGCTTGTTCCTTGGCTCGGGCAAGTTCTGCCCGCAAGGTTTCCACGGTGGCAGCTCCATCTGCAGTCACAACATATTAAAGATACTGGCATCATGCTGCTCTTACTATGTGGCGTTCACCAGATAATAACACTTACCCTGTGCCTCGTCAAGCCTCTTGTTAACAAGCTCGATGTCGGCGTCTGCCGCATCCAGTTGCCGTTTTAATTTGGCAAACTCACTAGTCCGGCTAGCCACCGGAGCTTCCACCACCTGCACATAGGGGCAGTCTGGTTATTGCCTGGGAATATGATCCTCTGTTCGCCGCCGTTCTCGACGACAACCAGAGTCTCAGGGGCTACTATCTACACAGGGCACACCTAACATGTGCAGTACTATCACATATTATCTCACGTACCTCAAAGCCTGTCAGTAGACTCATAAAGGCTTCATGTAATCCGCTTTCGGCGGACGAGATTCTCTCCATCACCGTACCCATCAGCATACGGTGTTCTTCTGAGATGGCCGCTCGCCCCACCAACTCCCTCAGAACGTCCGACCGCACACCAGACGGTGCCGGACTCTTTTGTCTGCTCTCTTCGGGAGCCGGACGCTGGGGACTTCGGGGGTCTATGGGATTATCTTCTGGCCTCACCGGATCCGGAGAGGCCCTCCGTGACGACACTTCGGGGTCGCCCGCTTCTTGAGCGGAGGAGTCCGGGGGAGGCGTTTCGCTCTCCATCATCTCTGGAAGAAGATCCCCCGAAGACGAGCTCATCTGAGAGGGGCTAAGGCCCGAACTGCAAGATATATGCGGTGGTTATTTTCTCAGAAAAAAGATAGCATACCTTTACTATTAAAGTATTTTGGATCACTTACGACTCGTTGGAGGGCTGATCCCCCCGCGGACTTTGTGCGGCAAAAGCACCCCCCGAGGCAGGACCCTCTGTGGGAGACTTCTTCTCCCGTTTGGAGGCTTCGGCTTCCGGATCCTCGGAAGCAGTCCTTTTCCTCCCCCGGTTGTCCTCCTTCGTGGAGACGCTCATTCCCTCGGTTGGAACGGGCAGCGATGGGGGCCCGCGTCCGCCCGTATTATCCCCCCGGTATCTTCCTTCAGAGGGCTCCGGGCAAGGTGCGACCTCGAGCATCTTTTCCAATACCGGATTTTCCAAACCCTCAGGGAGGGGGGCCAAACACCGAATCATCTTCGCCTTTGTTAGCCAGTCCTGGTCAAAAAGCAAACTCTCAGAAATAACTTCGTGACGAATAAAAGACAGTGTGTTCGGCCAGAGGATTTCTTACTTGTTCGGCGGCGCGGTTACTGCTCAGGCCCACGTCCTCGGTAATATCCGGACACTCTACTTGAGGTCCGAAGAATGACTTGTACATCTCCTCGTGCGTCAGGCCGAGGAAACTTTGAATGGCACGCGGTCCCTCTGGGTTGAACTCCCACAAGCGAAGGGGCCGGCGTTTGCAAGGCTGGACTTGACGAACCAGCATAACTTGTATTACCACAGCCAAATTAAAATCTCCCTCGAAGAGATCTCGGATGCGGCTTTGCAGTATAGGCACGTCCTTGGCTGGACCCCAGCTCAGACCTCTGCTAATCCATGACATCAGTTGTGGTGGGGGGCCCGAGCGAAAGCGGGGGCAGCCGCCCACTTGGCACTTCTGGGAGCCGTGACGTAAAACCACTCCCGTTGCCATAATTCGGACACCTCTGGAAAGGAACCTTTCGGCCATGGAGCTCCTGCCATCTTGCCTATTGATGCACCTCCGCACGCTGCATGTTGCCCCTCGATCATCTTCGGCTTTACTTCAAAGGTCTTGAGCCACAGGCCGAAGTGAGGGGTAACGCGGAGGAAGGCCTCACACACGACAATAAATGTCGAGATGTGGAGAAAGGAGTCCGGAGCTAGATCGTGGAAATCTAGCCCGTAATAGAACATCAAACCCCTGACGAAGGGATCCAGAGTGAGGCCTAGACCTCGGAGGAAGTGGGAGACGAACACGACGTTCTCGTTGGGTTCGGGAGTAGGGACGATCTGCCCTCGAGCAGGCAGCCGATGCGAAACCTCGGCGGTCAGGTATCTGGCCTCCCTCAACTTCTTAATGTCCTCTTCCGTAACGGAGGAGGGCATCCATCGGCCTTGAAGGCTGGATCCGGACATGATTGAAGATCCGGAGCACCTAACCTGGGCTTTGGGTGTTAGAACTCGAGGCGGGGGAAGGGTTCGATTGAGCACGAGAGGGAAAAAGCGAAAACCTTGTCCCTTTATAAAGAGGGTGAATATCAAGCGTCCTCTCCGTAGCCGTTTAGGACTTGCCTATAATCTAGGAGTCCTAGACACGGTTGGGTTACCCACGACCGCATTAATGAGAATCCCGTAATTGGGGGAACACGATCTCCGCTTCGACAGACGTGTCAAGAAACCGCCTCGCGTTATGTGTGGAGCTGGTTAAAAGAAACGGTTCGAATAATCACCGGGCCATGACATACGGTGCTGCCAAAACAAGCCAGCAAATTAGATCTGCGAAAATATTATTCTCTCTGCGGTGGAATGTGGAACTTATTTTGCAGGGTCGGACACTATCCTCGTATTCAAATTCTTCTGTGATGTATTCGGAGAAGGAACCCGCCTTGCAATGCCGAAGACAATACTCGCGCGCCGGACTCATCGTCATTGAAGCCTGGTTCAGGGGCTACTGAGGGAGTCCTGGATTAGGGGGTCTCCGGACAGCCGGACTATCTCCATTGGCCGGACTGTTAGACTATGAAGATACAAGATTGAAGACTTCGTCTCGTGTCCGGATGGGACTCTACTTGGCGTGGAAGGCAAGCTAGGCATATACGGATATGGATATCTCCTCCTTTGTAACCGACCTTGTGTAACCCTAACCCTCTCCGGTGTCTATATAAACCGAAGGGTTTTAGTCCGTAGGACAACAACCATAAACATACAATCATACCATAGGCTAGCTTCTAGGGTTTAGCCTCTCTGATCTCGTGGTAGATCTACTCTTGTACTACCCATATCATCAATATTAATCAAGCAGGACGTAGGGTTTTACCTCCATCAAGAGGGCCCGAACCTGGGTAAAACATCGTGTCCCCTGCCTCCTGTTACCATCCGGCCTAGACGCACAGTTCGGGACCCCCTACCCGAGATCCACCGGTTTTGACACCGGCAACCACCTCAAAAGATGAGATATGAAAGAATTGCACTTCGAATTACAAGATGAAGAAAACTTGATCTCCTCTGAAAAGAATCTTGATGAGCACTTCGAGAAAGAATTAAATCCTTGATGAAACAACATGTAACCTCCATGAAGAACTCCGGTAATAAAAGGATGATCAAACGAAAAGAAAGAGAAATTGAAAACACAAGAGAAGTTGAAAACACAAGGTGAAGTCTTGCGATGACTTAGATGGAGCTTCGCGACGAGATAAGTGAAAATTTGGAACTCTGGATTAAAGATAAAGCATCTCGAACCAAGAATGTGATATGATGAACCACTTCGGAAAGAAGAATTAGATCACTTGGATGAAACAATAATAAGAACTACGTTATGCGTATCCTTCACCAATTAAATTGATGGCAAACAATGGATTGCAAACAACTTATTCTCGTTAAAAGGATTAAGAGAGATATGCGCAAATTTGAGAAAAGACTTCAACGAACCACCGTTAGGATTTGAAAGAACGAACGGATTAATATGAACACAAAGGAAGAGAAATCTTGAACAAACCACCGTAGAATTGAAAAAGAACGTAGCAAAGGCACAATTCACCGGGAAGACTTGGAAAATGAATGTAGATACTTGAGGGGATTTGATACAAGAGAACGAAGAGATCACGAGCTAATTAGAGAATACTTGAGCGATGCACCGGTAAGATTTAGAGAAAGAGAGCTGAAAGCTGAGAATGAGTACTTCTGAGATGATGGGCTCTGGAGAATCAAACTGAAAAGACTCCTGAATTGCTCCGGATGGGTGAAAAGAATTCTCACAAACGAAAAAATTATGAGAGGATGGCAGCAAGCTACTCTTCTTCGGTCTTCAAGTGTTGAGAATGACGATGAGAAAACACCACCATGAATTGTTGAGATACTCTGGAATGAAAAATAGAAAGGTTGAACCAACGACAAAAAGAATTGAAAGATCTTGGAGAAAGGTATTTGACTGATGATAACTCATTATTACGTCAAACTTTCAAAGATTTGAGAATAGCTCTGGTAAAATGAGAAGAGTCAGGTAAAATCCTGGGAAAAGACCTGTGGGTTAGGGCCCACTCAAGATAAACACCGTTGAACGATTACTTGAAAGGGAGATTGCATCGGTTGAATTAAATGGCTTGAATGAGATAACAACCTTGAAATAGGTTTAGCAGATCTTGAATGAAAAGACGAGCCTTCTGAGATATCTTCAGCACTCCCGAACAAATGAATAGCGAGAGGTGAATGATTAAGAGGTGCACCGACATGGGAAAACATTTGGAACGAAGAAAAGAATATGATCAACAAAGTTTGACTTGAATCCACCGGAGAAAAAAGAGAATGGAGAATGACGAACTTGAAGCTCAGTTAGAATCTTCATGAGAATCACCGGATACAAACATTGAAAGAAAACAATGAATAGACTTCTCATCAATAACATGATAGTTGATTAAGAAATCCGAATCCTTGAAGAAAAAGGGTGGGAGGGCGGGAAAAAACAAAGGCAACTTGGGACGGATGAAGCAAACACCGTTGAGAAGAACTGAGAATTGATCTCGCGAATGTTGAAATGATCAGATCCACTTGAAGAGAAACACGCCGGTTGGAAAGGATTGACATGACAATCTCGATTATCAAGAAGGATTAGTATTCACATAGAAATGTGAGAGCAACACTTAGGAAAGGTATGGAATCAACATTTGACTTCGAAGCAACTCGAATACCACAACTGAAAACAAAAACAAAGGATTGGCTTGCAAAATAAGCCGGAACAAACATATGATAGAGATTTCGTCCGAAGTTTTCGTGGTGGGGCCCACACGGGCTCAATCGTACAGCACCATCATGTACAAGGCAGTGCACATGACATACGAAGCGTCCCCGAGCCAGCATAGCCAAGGACTTTTTAAGACACAACAAGACCACTTTAAAACCAACCGTGGATAGGCGGACCACTAGACGTCGAACCCCAATCTCATATCATACATCTGTCGGAAAGATATCCTAAGAGCAACTTGAATTCCCACTTATAAACTCCCGAAACTTTCTGGTTATGCAATCAGGTGTTGGGGATACAGGGGAAGCATAATATCTCACCCAAAACTAGCAAATCCTACATCCAGCTGTATCCATCCTTCAACACATAACCAAGAAACCTTCGGAAATCATTTACCTCTTATACGAGTTATGGCAATACTCCCGAACTCCCGCCCTTTACTGGGTGGCGTCGAGGTTATCTCACCAACAACTGCATAAAAGAGATTTTCGATGTCGGCGAAACTCAGGTATTCCAGAACTGCAACGATAAAATTGTGATGACAACACCTCGGAGCTCAACTCCCTGGGACACTGCCACAACCCCTAAATGTCAGGAGGCACCAAGAACAATGTTCTCATCACAAAACCATCGGAACGATTCCAAGATACCCGCATGATCCTAAAAAAATTCGTGAAATTTGAGGATAGAAAAGTCAAAACTCTACGTCAGGAGGCCTCACTAGAGCGACGAAGGGACTGGGGAGTAAAAAGAATCCTACTCTCCGATATATATAATCCTGTAAGACTCAAAACATTTTTTTCTAGACTCAACAACGCCAGCGATTCGATCAAGCAGGGGGGCTCCTAAGTCGGGGATGGCTCTGATTACCAACTTGTAACACCCACGATGCGGCTATATCTCCCACGTGTCGGAGCACAACTTAGAGGCATAACCGCATTGTAGGCATGTCGCAAGAGGGGTAATATTTACACAACCCATGTACTGAATAAGATAGAGATACAGAGTTGGCTTACAATCGCCACTTCACACAATACATAAATATAGCATTACATCATCCAGATACAATCAAGGTCCGACTACGGAGCCAAAATAAAGACAACCCCAAATGCATAAGATCCCCGATCGTCCCAACTGGGCTCCACTACTGATCGTCTGGAAAGGAAACATAGTAACGTCCTGAGTCCTCATCGAACTCCCACTTGAGTTCAGTCGCATCCCTTGGAATGGCATCATCGGCACCTGCATCTGGTTTTGGAAGTAATCTGTGAGTCACGAGGACTCAACAATCTCACACCCTTGCGATCAAAGACTATTTAAGCTTATGGGTAGGAAAAGGTAGTGAGGTGGAGCTGCAGCAAGCACTATAGCTATACGCAAAAGAGAGCGAGAAGAGAAGCAGCAACGGTCGTGAACTAGAAGATCAAGAAGTGATCCTGAAACTACTTACGTTCAAGCATAACACAAGAACCGTGTTCACTTCCCGGACTCCGCCGAAAAGAGACCATCACGGCTACACACACGGTTGATGTATTTTAATTAATTAAGTGTCAAGTTCTCTACAACCGGACATTAACAAATTCCCATCTGCCCATAACCGCGGGCACGGCTTTCGAAAGTTCAAAACCCTGCAGGGGTGTCCCAACTTAGCCCATCACAAGCTCTCACGGTCAACGAAGGATATTCCTTCTCCTAGGAAGACCCGATCAGTCTCGGAATCCCGGTTACAAGACATTTTGACAATGGTAAAACAAGACCAGCAAAGCCACCCGATGTGCCGAAAAATCCCGATAGGAGTTCGCACGTATCTCGTTCTCAGGGCAACACCGGATGAGACTAGCTACGAGTAAAACCAAACCTCAAGTTTCCCCGAGGTGGCCCCGCAGGCAGCTCGGTTCGTACCAACACTCAAGGAGCACTGGCCGGGGGGGGTTAAAATAAAGATGACCCTCGGGCTCGCGAAAACCCAAGGGAAGGTATAGGTTGTTAGGCAAAATGTAAAACCAAGGTTGGGCCTTGGCTGGAGGAGTTTTATTCAAGGCGAACTGTCAAGGGGTTCCCATTATCACCCAACCGTGTAAGGAACACAAAATCAAGGAACATAACACCGGTATGACGGAAACTAGGGCGGCAAGAGTGGAACAAAACACCCAGGCATAAGGCCGAGGCTTCCACCCTTTTACCAGTATATAGATGCATTAATTAAATAAGATATATTGTGATATCCCAACAAATATCCATGTTCCAACAAGGAACAAACTTCATCTTCACCTGCAACTAACAACGCTATAAGAGGGGCTGAGCAAAGCGGTAACATAGCCAAACAACGGTTTGCTAGGCAAGGTGGGTTAGAGGCTTTACATGGCAATATGGGAGGCATGATAAGGCAAGTGGTAGGTATCGCAACATAGCAATAGAGCGAACAACTAGCAAGAAAAGATAGAAGTGATTTCGAGGGTATGGTCATCTTGCCTGAGATCCCGCAAGGAAGAAGAACGAGTCCATGAAGGAGACAAACGAACGTAGTCGAACGAATCCTCACAAACGCAACATTACCGGAACCAACCCGAAGAAGCACACCGGAAAGAAGCAAACAACATAGTAAAGAACGACCACATAAACATGGCATGATGCACAACCAAGTATGATGCATGTCTGGTTTAATGAGGCATGGCATGGCAAAGTGCACAAGCAATTCTACAAATTAAGTGGAGCTCAATATGCAATGAGTTGCATATTGACGGAACACCACACGTCTTATTTACTTCGATCTCATTTATGTACCCAACAATATTAAATGTCGTTAAACATGGCAAGAGGTGAAGCATAATGAAAACTACCTATCTAGGCAAGTTTAAATGAGGCCGGAACAACAAACAACAAGTCCGGAAACTCCTCATGTGCAATATTATATTTGGTACTGTTCTACCCTAAACCATATTTTAGAGTTGTTAAACATGCAAAGCAAGTACACCATGTTAAACTAGGCAATTTTCTACCCTATTTACATATAAAGTTTATATAAAACCGAGTTACGGTTATTAAGTTATGAATTAAAGCATTTTAGCATGGCGTTTAAGCAATTTAATGCAAACAGCAGTTTAAACATTTTAAACATGCATGAAAGTTGGAAATTATTAATCTACACAAAATTCTAAGCATCTTTCATATATTAAGTTTTTACATGTGATGCACGGTTGATGAGTTATTAAATGCCTCATCTAGAGGGGCTTTTCTGCAAAACTGTAATACACTGAATAATAGATAAATTCGCAGATCTGGGAAAAAAAACTACACAGGCCAAAACTAACACTAGAGCAGGCCCAACAGAAAAAAAAAACAAAGGGGCGCCGGGGGGTTTCTCACCATGGGCCTTGGCCCGTTCGGTGGAAGAGAGGCCGGCAAGGGACGCACTGGGCCAGCTGGATCTGGGAGGTCAACGCGAGGCGAGCGAGCTGCTCCTTCTTGTTACTAAAGAACGGAGTCAACTGCAGCAGGTTTAGGGCGCAGAGGAGCGGCGGTGCTGGTAGCCCACTCCGACGAGCGGCAGGATGGAGAGGGGTCGGCACGGGAGCTCGAGGCGGCCTTGGGTCTCTGCTCCCCGGTTCGAAGAAGAGGCGAGGCGCTGGCCTCGAACGACGACGGCGGCGGCAGCGTTGGTCCCCGAGTGGAGGACGCCCGAGCACGGCGAGGAAGCTCGGGGCAGAGGCAGCAGATGAAGCTCCTGCTCCGACGACGCGGAGGTGCAGGGAACGAAGGAAGAGGAGAGGCAGGGGGCGGCCTGACAGTGGTGGCCGACGGCGGTCGGCAAGGGCGGCGTCGTGCTGTTCCTTGGCCGCTAGATCGATCCAGTGGCTGTTGGCAGCGGCGATGCTGGTTGGTCCAGCGCTGAAGACGAGGTGGAGCTGTGGTTGGTGCAGGAGGAGATGAGGAGGGGATCTGGGAGGATCCCAAGGGAGAGAGTGGCGGCGGCAGTTGAGGAGATGGATGGGACATTGTCCCTAAAATTTAGGGTTAGGAGTTTATCTACTATATATACCAGAATATAGATAGGAGGGAGTATTTTGGATCATCCAATCAAAATTGGATGGTCCGAGATGAATGGGTTAGGGAGTCCAAACAAGAAAACGGTGATGTTTTATAGACGTTTGGGGATGATCCAGACCCAACGGTGACGACTGCCCGGGTCGGGTCTGGGACAGCTTTCGGACACGCGCGCGAGGAGGTCCGTGGGCTGGTGAGAGAGCTTAGGTTTCCCAGCGGTAGGTAGTGGACTATGTAGAAGGTCTAGAGAGGAAAGAGAGGGAAAGCCCGGCAACAGTTTTTGGAGACCGAAAACGTCCGACGTTTGACCGACTATATTGTCGCTATAGTTATTCGTTGGGGCATCAAACGAACTCCGAATGCAATGAAACTTGGCAGGCGGCCTACCTACACTATAATAAGACGGGACGCCAACTTTCAACCCATTTCGAGAACATTTTCCGGCCATTTATAAAATAATATTTCGGACGTGCCCCGGGCTCGTGCAAGTGTGTCTGGGCTCAGAACGGACAACGGACGGAATTGGGGGAACCCAGACGGATGCAAGTTTTGAAAACATGATGATGCAATGCACATGATAACATGATATGAAATGCATGACACGCAAAAAATGACAAGGCAACAACAGCGAATAACTAGAAGACACCTGCCGCAACGGTCTAGGGGCGTCACAACATCACATGCAATCAAAATATGTGACATGATATGGCCATGATCATCTTGCGCCTTTGATCTCAATCTCCAACGTACCATCATGATCTCTATCGTCACCGGCATGACCCCATGATCTCCATCATCTTGATCTCTATCAACGTGTCATCACATGGTCGTCTCGCCAACTATTTCTCTTTGCAACTATTGCTATCGCATAGTGATAAAGTAAAGCAATTATTTGGCGCTTGCATCTTATGCAATAAAGTGACAACCATAAGGCTTCTTCCAGTTGCCGATAACGTCAACTAAACATGATCATCTCATACAACAACTTATATCTCATCACATCTTGACCATATCACATCACAACAAGCCCTGCAAAAACAAGTTAGACGTCCTCTACTTTGTTGTTCCAAGTTTTACGTGGCTGCTACGGGTTGAGCAAGAACCGTTCTTACCTACGCATTAAAAACCGCAATGCGGTATAGTGATAGCTTTTTGATCTTCAGAAAGAACCATGTTCATTGAATCCGATTCAACTAAAGTTGGAGAAAAAGACACCCACTAGCCACCTGTGTACGAAGCACGTAGGTATAACCAGTCTCGCGTAAGCGTATGCGCAATGTCATCTGAGCCACTTCATCCAACAATACCGTGGAATCAAGAATCAACTAGTGACGGCAAGCAATATGTATATACCCACGCCCACAACTCATGTGTGTTCTACTCATGCATATAACACCTACGCATAAACCTGGCTTGGATGCCACTGTTGGGGAACGTAGTAATTTAAAAAAATTCCTACGCACACGCAAGATCATGGTGATGCATAGCAACGAGAGGGGAGAGTGTTGTCTAAGTACCCTCGTAGACCATAAGCAGAAGCGTTATGACAACGCGGTTGATATAGTCGTACGTCTTCACGATTCTTTGGCCATGTTATTTTGAGAAGACATAATTGCCTAGTTAGTATGCTTGAGTATTGTTATTTTTATGTCAATATGAACTTTTATCTTGAATCTTTCAGATCTGAATATTCATGCCACAATTAAGATGAATTACATTGAAATTATGCCAAGTAGCACTCCGCATCAAAAAATCTGTTTTTTTTATCATTTACCTACTCGAGGACATCATGATTCACTTGATGTATGTTTTGGTGATCAACTTGCGGGTTCCGCCCATGAACCTATGCATAGGGGTTGGCACACGTTTTCGTCGTGATTCTCCGGTAGAACTTTGGGGCACTCTTTGAGGTTTTGTGTTGGTTGAATAGATGAATCTGAGATTGTGTGATGCATATCGTATAATCATACCCACGGATACTTGAGGTGACATTGGAGTATCTAGGTGACATTAGGGTTTTGGTTGATTTGTGTCTTAAGGTGTTATTCTAGTACGAACTCTAGGGCTGTTTGTGACACTTATAGGAATAGCCCAACGGATTGATTGGAAAGAATAACTTTGAGGTGGTTTCGTACCCTACCATAATCTCTTCGTTCGTTCTCCGCTATTAGTGACTTTGGAGTGACTCTTTGTTGCATGTTGAGGGATAGTTATGTGATCCAATTATGTTAGTATTGTTGAGGGAACTTACACTAGCGAAAGTATGAACCCTAGGCCTTGTTTCCTATCATTGCAATACCGTTTACGCTCACTTTTATCATTAGTTACCTTGCTGTTTTTAATTTCAGATTACAAAAACCTTTATCTACTATCCATATACCACTTGTATCACCATCTCTTCGCCGAACTAGTGCACCTATACAATTTACCATTGTATTGGGTGTGTTGGGGACACAAGAGACTCTTTGTTATTTGGTTGCAGGGTTGCTTGAGAGAGACCATCTTCATCCTACGCCTCCTACGGATTGATAAACCTTAGGTCATCCACTTGAGGGAAATTTGCTACTGTCCTACAAACCTCTGCACTTGGAGGCCCAACAACGTCTACAAGAAGAAGGTTGTGTAGTAGACATCAAGCTCTTTTCTGGCGCCGTTGCCGGGGAGGTGAGTGCTTGAAGGTATATCTTTAGATCTTGCAATCGAGTCTTTTAGTTTCTTGTTTTATCACTAGTTTAGTTTATAAAAGAAAACTATAAAAAAATGGAATTGAGTTTGTCTCATACGCTTCACCTTTTTAATATCTTTCGTGAGTATGATGGAAAGGATAATTGTGCTCAAGTGCTAGAAGAAGAAATCTATAAAATGTTTGGCACTAAATATTTGAATGATGAGCATGATTGCAATGTTGTTAGTATGAATTCCTTGAATATCCATGATGCTAATGATATGCAAAGCCACAAGCTTGGGGAAGCTATGTTTGATGAAGATGATATTTTTTGTCCCCCAAGTTTTGATGAGCAAATTTATTATGATGAAAGCATGCCTCCTATTTATGATGATTATATTATGAAAGTGGATTTGGAGAGGTCATGACTTTATTTTGTGATGAATCCACTATTTTGGAAGAGGTTCCAATTGATTATGAGAACAAAGTTGCTATCTATGATGATTATTGTGATGACTTGTATGCTATAAAGAATAATGATATCCATGAAACTTGTCATCATGATTTTAGTTTTCAATTGGATTATGCCTCACATGATAATTATTTTGTTGAGTTTGCTCCCACTATTATTCATGAGAAGAATTTTGCTTATGTGGAGAGTAATAAAATTTCTATGCTTGTAGATCATGAAAAGAATGCTTTAGGTGCTGGTTATATTGTTGAATTCATTCATGATGCTACTGAAAATTATTATGAGGGAGGAACATATGCTTGTAGGAATTGCAATAATATCAAGTTTCCTCTCTATGTGCTTAAAATCTTTGAAGTTTGCTTGCTTTACCTTCCTATGCAAGTTGATTCTTGTTCCCACAAGTTGTTTGCTCACAAAATCCCTATGCATAGGAAGTGTTAGACTTAAATGTGCTAGTCATATTCTTCATGATGCTCTCTTTATGTTTCAATTCTTATCCTTTATGTGAGCATCATTGAAATCATCATGCCTAGCTAGGGGCGTTAAACGATAGCGCTTGTTGGGAGGCAACCCAATTTTATTTTGTTCCTTGCTTTTTGTTCCTATTTAGTAATAAATAATTCATCTAGCCTATGTTTAGATGTGGTTTTATGCTTTTAATTAGTGTTTGTGCCAAGTAGAACCTTTGGGAAGACTTGGGGAAGTCTTGTTGATCATGCTGTAAAAAACAGAAACTTTAGCGCTCACGAGAATTGCTGCCATTTTTATTTGAGAGTGCTATTGTAGCGACCAGACCTCAAACGGTCCAATCTCTGTGCTCAGGTGTCATCCCTGGATCAGTAATTTGACACCACACAGTACTTGAAGGATTTATAACAGAGTAGCAATCACACACTTATTACATCGAGTGTCTCAAAAGAGAACTTATTACAATAAATATGGCTTAAGGCCATCTAATAACGCTAACAGCGGAAGGCTTGGAAAATAAGTGAGTCCATAAACTCCAACGGCATCATTGAGTATAGAACCACGACCTAAAAGCACCTTAATCATCATCTGAAAAGTCTGCAACATTAACGTTGCAGCCTGAAAACGGTGTCAGCACATGGAATATGCTGGCAAAGTAACACATAGAGAGTAATGGAATGAAATAGGGCTATTCTATATGCATATTTGGCTGGTGGAAAGCTCTATGGTTACAATTTTGCGGTAAAGCCAATTTTTCCCTACTACAAAGGAATAAATTTTATTTAACTATCATGGTAGTTGTTAAACATTGAGAATGGTTGACAGCATTCTCAATCCCAATTAAGCATCATCATTAAACAAAATCCAACAAAATTAATTTTAGAGTAACATGATGAGATTCACATGATAATCCAGATACTAGATACTCAAGATGTCCATAACCGGGGACACGGCTAACCATGATTAGTTTATACACTCTGCAGAGGTTTGCGCACTTTTCCCCACAAGACTCGATCGCCTCCGTTGGATTTCTCGCACTACATGGTGTTTGAGAAACGGATGACCGAGACATAGTCTTTCAGAAGCGCTAGCACCTTACGATCGGGTAGACCGTTACACCTACTTTCCCCTACATCTCCTAGTCTACCACTGTAAGAGTTCGCACAACTTAATCAACTATTCTAGACCCATAGTAGCTTGTGGCTGCACACGGAAGGTTCTAGTATGAATAATCTCATGATCCCTTTGAGCCTGGGTGGCGGTCCATAAAGAAAAACAGCAATCGCTGGAATACCCAGGTGCCTCAATCCACCCAGATGTGTATTTAAGTTGCCACCTTAAATAAACCGTATTTAACAATCTCACATCTGTCATGGATTCACACACCCAATCCACGTCTACTAGCATAGCATGGCATAATAAAGCAAACGTAGAAGTAAACTTCCCAAAGGGTTTGATAATAAACAGGTAATAGGTACTACCTCAACTACTTCCAAAACCCACAATTTTTAATTAGATCCTAATCATGCAATGTGTGAGGATTGATCTAATGCAATAAAACTGGGTAGTGGGAAAGCATGATCAAAGTGTTACTTGCCTTGCTGATGATCCGGGAAACCTAGTGATTCGAAGTAGCAAGCGGCGCACTCCGGGTACTCTATCGCAAACAAACAAGCATACAATAAGTACTCAACTAATGCATAGGTAAAACTCAAATAAGAGATCTAACCAGAAAGTTCAACTTAAGAACTCCGGTTGGCAAAAAGAATCAAATCGAACGAAGCAACGAAAGACAAACGGCAAAAGAAACAGGCTTCGTTTACTATTTTGGATCTAGGGAAATTTTTACAGTGGCAAAAACTTATTTGAGTTGGTTAAACGGAAAGAGGGTTTCGAGACAAACTCCAGGCGCTTGAATAGCCTGATTTCGATAAACGAGCGAAAAGTTAGACTAAAACGAAAATCGGATCAGGAAATCGCGATCAGAAAAATCACGAATAATTCGAGAAAAAGAAAAACGACGAACGTTCGTTAAAACGAACGAATCGGCGAACGCTCGCTAATTAAATAAAACGGAAAAACCGATCTATTTAAAAAACCGAAACTAAACTAAAAAAACCGACAGAAAACCGATCGGTTTCCTAAAAAACCGGCGGCGAAAGGAAAAAAACTACCTCCGGCGAAGGATCCGGCGGCGGATCCGGCGGCGGCGGCGAGCGGCGCGGCGCGGGCGACGGGGCGCGGCGGGCGCGCTAGGGGCGGCGGCGGCTAGGGTTTCGGTGGGGAGGGGTGGCGGCTGGGCCTCCCGGCTATATAAAGCCGGCCGGGCCGGGAGTCCAGGTCGGACACGGCCCGGTAAGGCGGTTCGGACTTTTTTTAAAAATTAACGCTCAGAAAAAAACAAAAGGAATACTAAACGGACTCCAAAAATCCCGAAATAAATTTTCCCCGGCTTCTAAAATCAAGCCGCACAGGATGAACATTTATTTGGGGCCTAAATGCAATTTTGAAAAACGCGCATTTTTCCTAAATTCAAATAAAATAGCAAATAAAACCAAAATAAAATCTTATTTGATTTTTTATTAAATCCTCAATATTTCTTTATTTTGGGAAAGTCATTTTATTCCCTCTCTCATATTTTGTAATAGAAATAATTGAAGATAAAATAAATAAAATCAAATATCCTATTTTCAAAATTTGAGAAAACTCAAATATGAAAATAACGAAATCCCCAACTCTCTCCGAGGGTCCTTGAGTTGCGTAGAATTTTCTAGGATCAACCAAAATGCAATAAAATATGATATGCAATGATGATCTAGTGTATAACATTCCAAATTGAAAATTTGGGATGTTACAAACCTACCCCCCTTAAGATGAATCTCGCCCTCGAGATTCGGGTTGGCTAGAAAATAGGTGAGGGTGGTCCTTCAGCAATTCTTCCTCTCGCTCCCAGGTGGCTTCATCCTCCGTGTGGTGGCTCCACTGAACTTTGCAAAACTTGATAACCTTGCTGCGGGTGACTCGACTGGCATACTCTAGAATCTTAACTGGTTTCTCCTCATAGGTCAAATCACTGTCCAACTGAATTGCTTCCAGTGGCACTGTATCTCTCAGCGGTATATCAGCCATCTCTGCGTGGCACTTCTTCAACTGGGAAACGTGGAACACGTCGTGAACTCCTGACAATCCTTCGGGCAATTCCAACTTATAGGCTACTTCTCCCATACGCTCCAAAACTTTGTATGGGCCTACAAAACGTGGCGCTAACTTTCCCTTAACTCATCTCTCGTC
>NC_053025.1:509819799-509853491 GCF_003073215.2 Triticum urartu | reverse complement strand
ATATATATATCATCGAATGTCTCACAACCACCATTAATTAATTCACACACACACACACACACACACACACACACACATATATATATATATATATATATATACAATTTCTCCTAATTGGTGCCTTCGGAGCCAGTGACATTAACCTAATTGGTGCCTTCGGAGCACGATAACAATTGAAAGTGGTTCATGGGGGCGGTAGCGGGTAATAGTATTCTCCTTTGGGATCTATGACCTGGTCGAGCAAAAATCCCGCTATTTCCTCTTGAATCGCTTCTATGCGGTTCTCTGTTAGGAGCTTCTCCCGCACCTCTTTGAACTGTTAAGAAGGAGATCAATATGCATGTGTATTAATTGTGTGACTAGATATCAATAATGGTGTAAAAATTGTGAATAGTGTTCTGACAAATGTACCCACTCCTGTCTTTGAGATCTGCTCCTTTCGGACGCCATCATGCGAATGTTCTCGCAAACGTAGTATGCACACAGATTATTCCCCAACGCCTGCTTCAGGGCCTTTACGAGAATGGAATTTAATCAGATAATAATTAATCAAGCATGATAATTAAAGAGATGGCAGCTAGCTAGTACTACTTAATTACTTACCTGGGGTCGATACCATTTCAGATTTTGTTTCCATGGGCCTGGAGTGGCCCTGATGAACTTTGCCCAAGCCCTGCCCGCCGACAAAGAAAATGAATAAATGGGTTATTAAATAGTTGTTATCAGGAAATGACGAACTAATTAAATAGGCCGAGATATAGTTAATAATGATTGAAATTACCTGTTGACTATCCCCTTCACGATGGTGTAGTCACTTGCTTTCTTAAGTAGTGAGTCTAGTACTTCAACTGTTCCTTCATCAACTTTAATGATTAACAAGATCTAGTGAAATCTGCATGCACACACGTTTGCATGTCTTAATTAAGCGGGCATATGTAAGCAAAAACATGTAGCTAGCTAGTAGGCAAAAACAGAATTTGTAGTACAAGACAGTGTGACTCACTCGAAGTTGTAAGGAAGTAGTATATCTTCATTGTATTTGAGGCGCTTGAAGAACTCTAGCATGCTTTCCTCTACACTTTTTTCGTAATATGGATCTAATTTCCATGTGTATTCATTAATGGTATTTGGGTCAACGAACCCAATGCCATAGCGTCCACCTTTTTTCATTTCATAAATCTTCATCCTGCATAATACCACAGAAAAGAATATAGTGAGGATAATTACAGGTAATGATTGATCAAAATGATCACTACAGCTAGCTTGAGACTTAAATTACAGAAAGAAATCACTTACAGACAATAGCAACTGACGATAGATTTGTCGAGTGCGTCTTGATTGTATAGCTGAAATAGTTTTGAATACTCAACGGTCACAGCTTTCTCATGGTAGTAATGATCCTTCTTGACATTCACCATGAGGGACTCTCGATTGGAAATCTTGGTAATGTCCATGTACCATTGATGCAATTCATACATTATCATTGGGAGCTTATTGACCTCGTCTGGCTCGACCAAAGGTTGGTCCCGGACATATTTCCGTTTTATTTCCTCCTATCTAGTAGGAGACATGGGCTCGATATCGAGGAGTTGTCCAACAGTGATCCCGATCGTTTCAGCCTGCTTAATATGCTCCTCGGTTATTACCACATCGCCCACCCCGGGAATGTTAACGGTTTGCCCACAATAATATTGGGCGCGCCTACTCTCATGTGTTGTTGGCACAACAAGCAGGGGGATTGATTGCGCCGCCTGTTCTCCCAGCTAGGGAACGGTTTTACCGCTCCTTTTGCCAGTTGATTTGCTCGAGCTCGAGCTCGCCTCTTTCTGTAGACGTGCTCAATTTAACTTCTTGATGTGGCGCTCATAGTCTGTGTCAACAGGCTTGGGAGCTGGTGCTCTAGCCATACGAATGAAGTGGTCAATCTTTTCCACAGGCACTTTCTCCCTTGGCGGCGGTGGCGGTTTCGATGCAAAATGGGCTTCCACCTCGGCCTTCGATATGGCTACGTTTTCCTCCTTGGACTTGTCGTAGGGCCTCTGCGGAAGAGGCGCGGGGCTTGGACCATATTGAAATCGCTTGCCTCCGCCTGTACCTCCAGTACTACCTCGACTTGTACCGCTACACACCATAGCTGAGGCGGCTCTCTTCCGAGATTGCTAAGGCGGCGAAGACGGCTGACGTGGCTGAGTTGGAGGAGGAGGAGTGGCCTGAAGCTGTGCCGGACTTGGAGGAGGAGTGGCCTGAAGCTGTGCCGGACTTGGAGGAGGAGTGGCCTGACGCTTTGCCGCACTTGGAGGAGGAGGAGTAGCCTGAAGTTGTGCCGGACTTGGAGGAGGAGTGGCCTGACGCGTTGGTGGACTTGGAGGAGCGGGAGTCTACTGACTCGGTGGCGGACTTCGACGAGGAGTCGGATGACGCGGTGTCGGTGACCTTCGAAAGATGATGCAATCCTTTCTCCATAGGATGATACGATGGTTGGCCTCTCCCAGTGTGTGCTCATCGTCACCTCCAGGAATGTCAAGCTCTAGCCCCGAATATTGGTCCACCACCTCATCAACCAAGACACGAGCATAGCCGGCTGGAATCGGGTTGCCATGGAAGGTTGCCTCGGGGGGATTTGTAAAAGCAAGGGCGTCCGCCACCTTCATGGATATGTTCTTCATTTTGAAGTGTAGCTCGCAGTTAGTGTTCTCCATGATGTCATCCACTGGGTAGCTATCCAGCAATGCGTCGCCCGGGGCGGAACCCACGCTGCTTCTCGGCATGGATGGGACGGTGCTATCCAATGGTGGATCATCCACTAGCTGCTGAGACCCCCTTTGCTAGCTAAGTGAGTCGATCTGCTCCTGCTGCCGCTGGAATTTGATTGCCAAGTCCGCGTGCGCTGATTCTAGGCCTTGAAGGCGTTCATAGTCTAGCTTCCTCTGCTCCTCCTCCATCTTCCTCTTCTTCTCCTCTGCAATCTTCTTTCTCGCACGGGTTCTGTAGTCGGTGTTCCAGTCCGAAAACCCCTCATACCACGGAATAGCGCCCATGCCTCGTGTTCTTCCCGGGTGTTCAGGATTTCCCAGGGCACGCGTAAGCTCGTTGTTCTCTCTGTTGGGCTCGAACACCCCCGATCGAGCCTCTTCTATTGCAACAAGTAGCTTATCTTCGGCTCTGTCCAGACATGCCTTCTTCAAAACTTTGCCTGTCTTCGGGTCCAACTCCCCCCATGCACATAGAACCAAGTCCTGCACCTGGGGGGCCAGCTCAATGTTTCTGGAGTGACACCTGCATCCAGCATCTCTTTCTCAGACTTATCCCACTTAGGCATTCCCACCGCATAGCCACCTGGCCCCGGCTTATGAAACTTATCCTTTTTTGCGGCATTGGCCTTGTTTATTCTCGACCGTTCCTTAGATAATTCCGAATCCTTGAATTTCACGAAATCATCCCAATGAGCACTTTGCTTCTCTAGTGTTCCCTCGAATACTGGAGTCTTCCTTCCTCCCTTGACGTACTTGGCCCATTCACGAATCTTGTGGTTCTTGAATGCAACTGCCATCTTCCTAAGAGCAGCGTCCTTGACTTTCTCCACATCTGCATCTGTGAAATGATCTGGTAGGGTGAAATGTTCCATGAGCGTTTCCCAAAGCAGAAGTTTTTGTCTGTCGTCGACAAAAGTAACTCCTGGATGTGGCTTTGCTGGCTCTCTCCATTCTTGAAGGGAGATCGGGAGTTGGTCCTTCACAAGAACTCCGCACTGACGAATGAACTTGTCCGCAATCTTCTTAGGCTCTAATGGTTCGCCATTAGGTTTGATGGCCTCGATATTGTACTTTACGCCCTCCTTCAACTTTTTGTTCGGGCCTCGTTTCCTGTTGCCTGAAGATTTGCTCGATCCGGATGGCTGAAAGAAGAAAGATCGATTCGTTAATATATCTTCAAGTCATTTAAAACATGTGATGATCACCAGATGCCTGCTTATATAAATATATATACCTCGCCGGTCTTTGTTGTTTCAAGATCAACATTTTCTTTGTTATGTTCATAGTTCATGACTTCATCAATTCGGTCGTCGCGATCGAATATCATATCACCCTCCCCGGTGTTGTTTAGATATTCGGAGCCGTCATAATCTTCTTCATTCTGATCATCATCTGGCCCGCGAGGATTGCGTATGATATTGAACAGGGCCTCTTCTCCCTCTCTGCCGGTATTGTCTACCATAGGTTTTGTTTAACTAATCTAAAAGAAATATATTCAAATTACAATGCATGGATGCAATCAATTAATAAGGAAAAACTGAATCAATCATATAACACAATAAGCATCATCGAATATAATCTCGAATACGTCGTCTCGAATAATAGACATAATCTCGAATACATCGTCTCGAATAATATATATAATCTCGAATAAATCATCTCGAATATTATATATCGAATACATCACTAGCTAGCTAGCTAGCTAATAAAGATCAAATGCTAGAGATCTAGGCGGTGGACAACCAAAGTGAAGGAACCATCACTGGATCATAGCTCGGGTGATCTCCCCAAAGAAACTGCCAGGTATTGGAGAACCTGACGTCCATAGCAGCCATGTAGCGATGGACGTGCTTGTCCTCCTCCCTGACACGGCGACGTACCACCTCCGGCGGGGCCGGCTCCCTCCGCACCGAAAGTGGCCCACGCGAACGCCACCAAAGGAGATGAGGGTCGACGACGGGTGAGGGAGTCCTGGATTAGGGGGTGTCCGGATGGCCGGACTATACCTTCAGCCGGACTCCTGGACTATGAAGATACAAGATTGAAGACTTCGTCCCGTGTCCGGAAGGGACTTTCCTTGGCGTGGAAGGCAAGCTTGGCGATACGGATATGCAGATCTCCTACCATTGTAACCGATTTTGTGTAACCCTAACCCTCTCCAGTGTCTATATAAACCGGAGGGTTTTAGTCCGTAGGACAACATACATAAGAACAATCATACCATAGGCTAGCTTCTAGGGTTTAGCCTCTCCGATCTCGTGGTAGATCTACTCTTTTACTACCCATATCATCAATATTAATCAAGCAGGACGTAGGGTTTTACCTCCATCGAGAGGGCCCGAACCTGGGTAAAACTTCGTGTCCCTTGCCTCCTGTTACCATCCGGCCTAAACGCACAGTTCGGGACCCCCTACCCGAGATCCGCCGGTTTTGACACCGACATTGGTGCTTTCATTGAGAGTTCCTCTGTGTCGTCGCCGTCAGGCTTGATGGCTCCTATGATCATCAATGACGATGCAGTCCAGGGTGAGACCTTCCTCCCCGGACAGATCTTCGTGTTCGGCGGCTTCGCACTGCGGGCCAATCCACTTGGCCATCTGGAGCAGATCGAAAGCTATGCCCCTGGCCGTCGGGTCAGATTTGGAAGTTTAAACTACACGGCTGACATCCACGGGGACTTGATCTTCGACGGATTCGAGCCACTGCCGAGCGCGCCGCACTGTCACGACGAGCATGATCTAGCTCTGCCGCCGAACAGTGCCCTGGAGGCCGCACCCGCATCGGCTTCGACCCTTAATTCGGAACCAACTACGCTGATCGAGGATGGGTGGTTGGACGCCGCCTCGGGGGCTGTGATCCTAACGGCGATCGAGCCGAACACTAGCCCCGCACTCCGCGAGACTCGTGATTCTAAGGAGCTGGACTCCTCTCCGGACTCTGAATCATTCACGCCTCTACCGATCGAATCCGATTGGGCGCCGATCATGGAGTTTACTGCCGCGGACATCTTTCAGCTCTCGCCCTTTGGCGATATTATGAAATCACTAAAGTCTCTCTCTTTATCAGGAGAGCCCTAGCCGGACTACGATCAGCAAGATTGGGATACGGACGATGAAGAAATTCAAAGCCCACCCACCACCCACTTTGTAGCCACTGTCGACGATTTAACCGACATGCTCAACTTCGACTCCGAAGACATTGACGGTATGGACGCCGATGAAGGAAACGATGAAGAACCAGTGCCTATTGGGCCCTCGAACGCCACCTCGTCATATGACGTATACATGGTGGACGCACCAAAAGATGACGACGAGGAGCGGAAGGACGCACCGAAGGATTGTTCCCTCGAAAAGCAGCCAAAGCGGCGACGCAAGCGCCGCCCCAAATCCCGCCTCGATAGAAATAGCGATCACACAGACCCAGCGCTGGAGCAGGGCGAACCGCTGCCGGACAACGGCAATCCGGATAATCAAACCGAACAAACAAATCCTATCAAGGATAATGGTCCAGACAACATAACGCCGGACAGGCACCCGGAGCAGCAGATTGCCCGTAAAAGGCTTGTTGCCACCGCGAGGAGTCTTAAAAAGCAGAAGCAAAGGCTCAAGGCCGCGCAGGACACACTCCAAATCAGATGGAGTAAAATACTCAACACTGCAGCAAGGTACGGCGACAATCGCCCCTCCAAGAGCTACCCAGAGCGGAAGCTGCTACCCGAATTCGATGAGGAGGCCTCAGACCCCCCACAACCAAATATCAAAGCAGCCACCTGGTCGGATAGACGACCCCTCTACCAACACACAGCGGCATACAACGCCGCTCACAATACAATACGCGACCCATGCGAGGGCTTGCACCCAAAGGACGGCGCAACAAGATCCATCTATGGACCACGCAAGCGCGCCCCAGCATACAATGCAACACAACAAACATCCGAACAACGCAGTACACCCAGTTACAGGGGTGCCGCACACCCCCTATGTTTCACCGATGAGGTGCTGGACCATGAATTTCCAGAGGGATTCAAGCCCGTAAACATAGAGGCATACGACGGAACAACAGACCCTAGGGTCTGGATTGAGGACTGCATCCTTCACATCCATATGGCTCGAGGAGATGATCTCCACGCCATCAAGTACTTACCCCTCAAGCTCAAAGGGCCAGCTCGTCACTGGCTCAAAGGCCTCCCCGGAAGCTCCATTGGAAGTTGGGAAGAGCTCGAAGACGCCTTTCGGGCAAATTTTCAAGGGACTTATGTCCGACCTCCGGATGCGGACGATTTGAGTCATATAACTCAACAGCCCGGAGAGTCAGCCCGAAAGCTTTGGAACAGGTTTCTTACTAAAAAGAACCAGATTGTCGACTGTCCGGACGCTGAAGCCTTGGCAGCTTTCAAGCATAGCGTCCGTGACGAATGGCTCGCCAGACACCTCGGCCAAAATAAGCCGAGAACGATGGCCGCATTAACAAACCTCATGACCCTCTTTTGCGCGGGCGAGGACAGCTGGCTAGCCAGATGCAGCACCAGCGATCCCAGTACATCTGAAGTTAGAGATGGAAACGGGAAATCACGACGCAACAGTAATAACAAACGCCGGAATAAAGAAGACATCACGAAGGGCACGGCAGTAAATGCTGGATTCAAAAGCTCTCGGCCAGGTCAAAAGCCGCCCCCTAAAGGCACCAGGGATGAACTGTCCAGCCTCAACAAAATTCTGGACCAAGTATGTCAGATCCATAGTACCCCTGGTAAACCTGCTAATCATACCCACAGAGAATGTTGGGTCTTCAAGCAGTCCGGCAAGCTCAACGCCGTACACAAGGGGGAGGATACACCAAGTGAAGACGAGGACGAGCCCCCCAAGCAAGACACGGGGGAACAAAAGAAATTTCCACCAGAAGTCAAAACAGTAAACGTGTTACACGTGATCAAGGGAAAAAACAACGCGGCACTCCCAGGAAAATATACCCAAGTGCCTGTCACCGCGAAGTCGTGCCACTGGTCGTCTCAACCGATCACCTTCGATCATCGCGATTACTCAGCAAGTATCCGACACGCAGGATGGGCTGCCCTGGTATTAGACCCAGTAATTGGCGGATATCACTTCACACGAGTCTTGATGGACGGCGGCAGTAGCCTAAACCTAATATATCAGGATACAATCCGTTGGATGGGGTTAGACCCAACACAAATTCGCCATAGCAATACTACCTTTTAAAGGAGTAATGCCAGGCCCAGGGGCTCGTCGTTCGGGCTCCCTCCTACTACAAGTTATATTCGGCTCCCCGATAACTTCCGTCACGAGCATTTAACTTTCCACATCGCTCCGTTTCAAAGTAGCTATCAAGCACTGCTCGGACGCGAAGCTTTCGCTCGCTTTAATGCAATACCACACTACGCCTCCCTCACACTCAAGATGCCCGGTCCATGTGGCATCATTACAGTGCACGGAAATATCAAGCGATCTCTGCGTGCCGAAGAGAGTGCGGCTGCCTTGGCAGCCGCACACTAAAGGCGCCCGGACCAGCGAAAGCGTCCAATAGATCATCAAGACCTCAGACACAACTAATCGGGTCCGGCGCCGCTACTTATACCGAATAAACGGTCAAACTCCTATTTGTCAATACAAGGGGCTCAACACGCGCAGACAAGTGGCAATTTCTTCTCATCTTGAATTATACATGGTTTCTTTAACAAACTATCTTTTTGCACGACAACTTTTTCACCTAAATTCCTCTCTTTTACAGACGATCATCGTGCTACACCCGTCCAGGATACGGCACAACGGAGACACAGGCACAGACGTGCAGCAGGGACCCGCTCCAAGGATTCTTTTTAGATTAAGACCCCGCATAAACCTTTTTTACTGTCTCTTGTTGATACATATCCATCGTTGAGAAGGATGGTGACGTCTTGGCATGTGGTCACGCCAGAACAACACACGTACCTGGACACAAGGGGCTTCTTACAAAGGCCATTATTTAGGCCCGGTTTATACCACAAAGACTGAATACCTTAGGGAGTGTTCGGCGTCGCGAGTTTGGCCCTATATGCATCAGCTCCGAATCATTGTCTTTGGTCAAATGTTGGGTTTTCCCGGCTCCTGTGTTTTGGTGCCTTACGTTCCGCTTTACCGGCTAAGGTAGCACCAGGAGAACTACTGCGATTGTGCCCTGGTTCATCCGGATGAGCACCTCAGTAGAGAAAGCCGAAAACTGACTGTCATGATATAGCGTGAGACTGGTCAACCACTCGATGACCTGTGGGAATGTTAGAATTCCTCCGCCTTAACGAAGGGCCGTTTTCCGGCCAGGCATGTACGCACCCCGAGATCGGGAGAGTGCGGAGCCACCAGGGGCTAGCTAGTAGCCCCGCTGTCAAACTCCTATGGCTAAGTGAAAGTGCTAAAGCATTATAGTCCGGTTGCCTCGCTCGCTCCGCTATCACCTCCTTAATAGGACCAAGACGTTGGGTTAAGTGTGAATGTGTGTTTTTGCGCGCACCTCCACATTATATGTGTGAGGGTTGAAGCCGACGGTTGCAATCTTTCAGGTTATACACGTGTATACATAAACGGCCGCCCAGGAGGCATCATATTACTTTCAGGCAAAAGTATAAAAATTTATAAAAGCATTTCGCTTACAATGAGATTACATATCACTCAAACATAATATTTTTTGAGCACTGGGTCTCTATCAAACGAGCACCCTCAAGAACTTCTTCAAAGTAGTGCTCAGCAGCCCTTCGACCTATGGCCGAATCCCGCGCTGCAACAGTGGTAGCATCCATCTCCGCCCAGTATGCTTTAACACGGGCAAAGGCCATCCGTGCGCCCTCTATGCACGCCGACCTCTTCATCGCATTAATGCGCGGCACCACGTCAAGGAACTGCTGCACCAAGCTGAAATAGCTGTTCGGTTTTGACCTTTCCGGCCATAGCTGGTCCACAATAGATCTCAGGGAAAGTCCGGACAAGCTATTTAGTTCGGCCCATTCGGCTAATTGGTTAGTCAAGGAAAGCGGACGCTCGGGAGAATGGAATTGTCTCCAAAACAGCTGGTCTACTTCACGGTCCGTCTGACCCTGGAAATACTTGGCCGCATCGGCAGCGCTCGCCGCCAAATCCATGTATACATCCTCCGAACTCCACAGCCGATCCAGAGGGGCATACCGTGGATCTCCGAACTTCCTCCGCAACATAAAGGATTTCCCAGCTACAATATCCCCGTCTTCCCGCAGCTCCTCCTTCTTTGCCCTCATAGCAGGGCTGAGGTCCTTTTTCGTTGCAGCAGCCTTCTCAAGGTCCGATGCCTTCGCTTGGTTTTCCTTTTCAAGAACCCGGCAACGGTCGGCGGCAGCTTTTAATTCTATGGCCATCTTGGCCATCTTGTCTCGGCTCTCGCCATGCGCGGCCTTCTTGGCTTGCAACTCTTCGACCGCCTTCAAAGCAGCCGCATTACCCAATCTCGCTTGTTCCTTGGCTCGGGCAAGTTCTGCCCGCAAGGCTTCAACAGTGGCAGCTCCATCTGCAGTCACAACATATTAAAGATACTGGCATCATGTTGCTATTCCTATGTGGCCTTTACCAGATAATGACACTTACCCTGTGCCTCATCAAGCCTTTTGTTAACAAGCTCGATGTCGGCGTCTGCCGCATCCAACTGCCGTTCTAAATGGGCAAATTCGCTAGTCTGGCTAGCCACCGGAGCTTCCATCACCTGCACATAGAGGCAGTATGGTTATTACCTGGGAATATGATCCTCTGTTCATCGTCGTTTCCGACGACAACCAGAGTCTCAGGGGCTACTATCTACACAGGGCACACCTAGCATGTGCAGGACTATCATACATTATTTTACGTACCTCAAAGCCTGTCAGTGGACTCATAAAAGCTTCATGCAATCCTCTTTCGGCGGACGATATTCTCTCCATCACCGTATTCATCAGCACACGGTGTTCATCTGAGATGGCCACTCGCCCCACCAACTCCCTCAGAACATCCGATCGCACACTATACGGTGCCGGACTCTTTTGTCTGCTCTCTTCGGGAGCCGGACACTGGGAGCTTCGGGGGTCAATGGGATTATCTTCCGGTCTCACGGGACTCGGAGAGGCCCTCCGCGATGACACTTCAGGGTCGCCCGCTTCCGGAGCGGAGGAGTCCGGAGGAGGCGTTTCGCTCTCCATCATCTATGGAAGAAGATCCCCCGAAGACGAGCTCATTTGAGAGGGGCTAAGGCCCGAACTGCAAAAATATATGCGGTGGTTATTTTCTCAGAAGAAAAAGATGGCATATTTGTACTATTAAAGTATTTTGGGTCGCTTACGACTCGCGGGAGAATTTATCCCCCCGCGGACTTTGTGCGGCAACAGCGCCCCCCAAGGTAGGACCCTCTGTGGGAGACTTCTTCTCCCGTTTGGAAGCTTCGGCTTCTGAATCCCCGGGCGCAGTCCTTTTCCTCTTCTGGTCGTCTTCCTTCATGGAGACGCTCGCTCCCTCGGCTAGAATGGGCAGCGTTGGGGGCCCGCGTCCGCCCACATTATCCTCCACAGTATCTTCCTTCAAGGGCTCCGGGCAAGGTGCGGTCTGGAGCATCTTTTCCAACACCGGATTTTCCAAACCCTCGGGGAGGGGGGCCGAACACCGAATCAACTTCGCCTTTGTTAGCGAGTCCTGGTCAAAAAGCAAACTCTCAGAAATAACTTCGTAACAAAGGAGAGATAGTATGTTCGGCCGGAAGATGCCTTACCTGTTCGGCGGCGCGGTTACTACTCAGGCCCACGTCCTCGGTGATTTCTGGACACTCCACCTCAGGTCCGAAGAATGACTTGTACATCTCCTCGTGCGTCAGGCCGAGAAAATTTTGAATGGCACGCGGTCCCTCGGGATTGAACTCCCACAGGCGAAGAGGCCGGCGTTTGCAAGGCTGGACTTGACGAACCAGCATAACCTGTATTACCGCAACCAAACTGAAATCTCCATTGAAGAGATCTCGAATGCAGCTTTGCAGTACAGGCACGTCCTTGGCTGGACCCCAGCTCAGACCTCTGCTGATCCATGACATCAGCTGTGGTGGAGGGCCCGAGCGGAAAACAGGGGGGCCGCTCACTTGGCACTTCTAGGAGCCATGATGTAGAACCACTCCTGTTGCCACAATTCAGACACCTCTGGGATGGAACCTTTGGGCCACGGAGCTCCTGTCATCTTGCGTATTAAGGCACCTCCACACGCTGCATGTTTCCCCTCGATCATCTTCGGCTTCACTTCAAAGGTCTTGAGCCATAGGCCAAAGTGAGGGGTAACCCGGAGGAAGGCCTCGCACACGACAATAAATGTCGTGATATGAAGAAAGGAGTCCGGAGCTAGATCATGGAAGTCTAGCCCGTAGTAAAACATCAAACCCCTGACGAAAGGATCCAGAGTAAGGCCTGGACCTCGGAGGAAGTGGGAGAACAAACACGACGTTCTCGTTGGGTTCGGGGGTGGGGACGGCCTGCCCTCGGGGAGGCAGCCGATGCGAAATCTCGGCGGTCAGATATCTGGCCTCCCTCAACTTCTTGATGTCTCTTCCGCTGACGAGGAGCACCCATGGCTCGAATCTCGCTCTCTTTATCTGAGTCTCGTTTAACCTCGTTTTCTTTCACACACAAATGATATATCTCCCTGTTCGGGCCTCGATCGACACACTCTATACTCTCTCACACAGATTGTCTATCTAGGTCAGTCCATCCAAGCCGCCGCCACTCTTTCGACCTCATGGTGGGCCACGCTCACTCAATCTCTCTCTCTCTCTCTCTCCGTATGTCTCGATTGACCTCGCTCTTTCTCGGACAAAAACGATATATCACCATGTTTGAGCCCAATTCGACCTATTCACATTGTATACTCTCTCACGCACATCGTCTATCTAGGTCACTCTCTCCAACCCGTCTCACTCTTTCGATCGCACGGCGACCCTATGTGATCGGTTGACCTTGCTTCCTCCCACGCACAAAATATATCTACACGTCTGTGACTGGATCATCTCTCAAGCTCTATCTTACAGCCCTCACCCTTGCCAAAAAGCTCAATCGGACAATATCTCTCCAGAGCATATATATTTGTTCAATGAATGTCGGCACACTCATGTCTATCCTACACAACCTTCTCCTTGTAGACGTTGTTGGGCCTCCAAGTGCATAGGTTCGTAGGACAGTAGCAATTTTCCCTCAAGTGGATGACTTAAGGTTTATCAATCCGTGGGAGGCGTAGGATGAAGATGGTCTCTCTCAAGCAACCCTGCAACCAAATAACAAAGGGTCTCTTGTGTCCCCAACACACCCAATACAATGGTAAATTGTATAGGTGCACTAGTTCAGCAAAGAGATGGTGATACAAGTGCAATATGGATAGTAGATAATGGTTTTTGTAATATGAAAATATAAAAACAGCAAGGTAACTAATGATAAAAGTGAGCACAAACGGTATTGCAATGCTTTGAAACAAGGCCTAGGGTTCATACTTTCACTAGTGCAAGTTCTCTCAACAATAATAACATAATTTGATCATATAACCATCCCTCAACATGCAACAAAGAGTCACTCCAAAGTCACTAATAGCGGAGAACAAACGAAGAGATTATTGTAGGGTACGAAACCACCTCAAAGTGATCCTTTCTGATCGATCTATTCAAGAGTCTGTAGTAAAATAACACCTTCAGATACAAATCAACCAAAACCCTAATTTCACCTAGATACTCCAATGTAACCTCAAGTATCTGTGGGTATGATTATATGATATGCATCACACAATTTCAGATTCATCTATTCAACCAACACAAAGAACTTGAAAGAGTGCCCCGAAGTTTCTACCGGAGAGTCAAGACGAAAACGTGTGCCAACCCCTTTGCATAAGTTCACGAGGTCACGGAACTCGCAAGTTGGTAACCAAAACATACATCAAGTGGATCACATGTTATCCCAATCTCACCACAGATAAGCACGTGCAAGATATACATCAAGTGTCCTCAAATCCTTAAAGACTCAATCCGATAAGATAACTTCAAAGGGAAAACTCAATCCATCACAAGAGAGTGGAGGGGGAGAAACATCATAAGATCCAACTACAATAGCAAAGCTCGCGATACATCAAGATCATACCACTTCAAGAACACGAGAGAGAGAGAGAGATCAAACACATAGCTATTGGTACATACCATCAGCCCCGAGGGTGAACTACTCCCTCCTCGTCATGGAGAGCGCCGGGATGATGAAGATGGCCATCGGAGAGGGATTCCCCCCTCCGGTAGATTGCCGGAACGGGTCTAGATTGGTTTTCGGTGGCTACGGAGGCTTCTGGTGGCGGAACTCCCGATCTATTCTGCTCTCTGATGTTTGGGGGGTATATGGATATATATATAGGAGGAAGAAGTACGTCGGTGGAGCAATGAGGGGCCCACGAGGGTGGAGGGCGTGCCCGGGGTGGGTGGGCGCGCCCCCTGCCTCGTGGCTGCCTCATTGCTTGCCTGACATATACTCCAAGTCTCCTGGATTGCTTCCGTTCCAAAAATAACTTTCCCAAAGGTTTCATTCTGTTTGGACTCCATTTGATATTCCTTTTCTTCGAAACACTAAAATAGGCAAGAAAACAACAATTTGGGCTGGGCCTCCGGTTAATAGGTTAGTCCCAAAAATAATATAAAAGTGTAAAATAAAGCCCATAAACATCTAAAACAGATAATATAATAGCATGAACAATCAAAAATTATAGATACATTGAAGACGTATCAATGCATTACGGAACGAGTAAAGAGACTTACCGGTAACGAGGTTGAACTAGGCATTGAGATACCGATGATCGAATCTTGGGCAAGTAACATACCGATGACAAAGGGAACAATGTATGTTGTTATGCGGTTTGACCGATAAAGATCTTCGTAGAATATGTAGGAGCGAATATGAGAATCCAGGTTCCGCTATTGGTTATTGACCGGAAACGAGTCTCGGTCATGTCTACATAGTTCTCGAACCCGTAGGGTCCGCACGCTTAACGTTCGGTGATGATCGTATTATGAGTTTATGTGTTTTGATGTACCGAAGGTTGTTCGGAGTCCCGGATGAGATCTGGGACATGACAAGGAGTCTCGAAATGGTCGATACGTAAAGATTGATATATTGGAAGGCTATATTCGGACATCGGAAAGGTTCCGAGTGATTCGGGTATTTTTCGGAGTACCAGAGAGTTACAGAAATTCACCGGGAGGGTCAATGGGCCTTCATGGGCCTTAGTGGAAATAGAGAGCAGCAAGGAAGTGTGGGGTGCACCCCCCCTAGGCCCAAACTGAAATGGTTTAGGGCTTTGGGGGGCGGCCCCCTCTTTCCTTCTCCCCTCCTCCTCTTTCCTTCCCCTCCTAGTTGGACTAGGAAAGGGGGAACCTACTCCTAGTAGGAGTAGGATTCCCCCCTTGGGGCGCACCCTATGAGGCCGCCTTCCTCCACCCCTTGCTCCTTTATATACGTGGCCAGGAGGCACCCCATGGACACACAAGTTGATCAGTTGATCTTTTAGTCGTGTGCGGTGCCCCCTTCCACCATAATCCACCTTGGTCATATCGTAGCAGTGCTTAGGCGAAGCCTTGCGTCGGTAGCATCATCACCACCGTCATCACGCCATCGTGCTGACGGAAATCTCCCTTGAAGCTCTGCTGGATCGGAGTTCGTGGGACGTCACCGAGCTGAACGTGTGCTGAACTCGGAGGTGTCGTACGTTCGGTACTTGGATCGGTCGGATCATGAAGACTACATCAACCGCGTTCTCATAATGCTTCCGCTTACGGTCTACGAGGGTACGTGGACGACACTCTCCCCTCTCGTTGCTATGCATCACCATGATCTTGCGTGTGCGTATGATTTTTTTTGAAATTACTACGTTCCCCAACAGTGGCATCCGAGCCAGGTTTATGCGTAGATGTTATATGCACCAGTAGAACACAAAGGAGTTGTGGGCGTGGGTATACACATATTGCTTGCCGTCACTAGTTGATTCTTGATTCAACGGCATTGTTGGATGAAGTGGCCCAGACTAACATTATGCGTATGCTTACGCGAGACTGGTTCTACCGACGTGCTTCGCACCCAGGTGGCTAGTGGGTGTCTGTTTCTCCAGCTTTAGTTGAATCGTATTCAATAAACAGGGTTCTTTCTGAAGATCAAAGAGCAATTACTATACCGCGTTGTGGTTTCTTGATGTGTAGGTAAGAACGGTTCTTGCTCAGCCCATAGCAGCCACGTAAAACTTGCAACAACAAAGTAGAGGACGTCTAACTTGTTTTTGCAGGGCATGTTGTGATGTGATATGGTCAAGACATGATGCTAAATTTTATTGTATGAGATGATCATGTTTTATAACACAGTTATCGGCAACTGGCAGGAGCCATATGGTTGTCGCTTTATTGTATGAAATGCAATCGCCATGTAATTGCTTTACTTTATCACTAAGCGGTAGAGATAGTCGTCGAGGCAATAGTTGGTGAGACGACAACGATGCTTCGATGGAGATCAAGGTGTGAAGCCGATGGCGATGGTGATCATGACGGTGCTTTGGATATGGAGATCAAACAGACAAGATGTGATGGCCATATCATATCACTTATATTGATTGCATGTGATGTTTATTCTTTATGCATCTTATTTTGCTTAGTTCGGCGGTAGCACTATAAGATGATCTCTCACTAAATTTCAAGGTATAAGTGTTCTCCCTGAGTATGCACCATTGCTACAGTTTGTCGTGCCGAGACACCACGTGATGATCGGGTGTGATAAGCTCTACGTTCACATACAACAGGTGCACGCCAGTTTTGCACACGCGGAATACTTGGGTTAAACTTGACGAGCCTAGCATATGAAGATATGGCCTCGGAACACTGGAGACCGAAAGGTCGAGCGTGAATCATATAGTATGATGTTCACCATTGAAAACTACTCCATCTCACGTGATGATCGGACATGGTTTAGTTGATTTGGATCACGTGATCATTTAGATGACTAGAGGGATGTCTATCTAAGTGGGAGTTCTGAAGTAATATGATTAATTGAACTTAAATTTATCATGAACTTAGTCCTGATAGTATTTGCATATCTATGTTGTAGATCAATTACTCGCGTATAGCTTCCCCATTTTATTTATGATATGTTCCTAGAGAAAACTATATTGAAAGATGATAGTAGCAATGATGCGGATTGGATCCGTCATCTGAGGATTATCCTCGTTGCTGCACAGAAGAATTATGACCTTGATGCACCGCTAGGTGACAGACCTATTGCAGGAGCAGATGCAGACATTATGAACGTTTGACAAAGCTCGGTGTAATGACTACTTAATAGTTTAGTGCATCATGCTTTATGGCTTAGAACCGGGACTTCAAAAACGTTTTAAACGCCACGGAACATATAAGATGTTATAAGAGTTGAAATTGGTATTTCATACTCATGCCCGTGTCGAGAGGTATGAGACCTTTGACAGTACTTTGCCTACAAGGTGGAGGAGAATAGCTCAACCAGTGAGCATGTGCTCAGATTGTCTGGGTACCATAATTGCTTGAATCAAGTGGGATTTAATCTTCCAGATAAGATAGTAATTGATAAAGTTCTCTAGTCACTATCACCAAGTTACTAGAACTTAGTGATAAACCATAATATGCAAGGGATGACGAAAGTAATTCCCAAGCTCTTCGTGATGCTGAAATCGGTGAAGGTAGAAATCAAGAAATAACATCAAGTGTTGATGGTTACCAAAACCACTAGTTTCAAGAAAAGGGCATAGGGAAAGAAAGAGGAACTTCAAAGAAGAAAGGCAAGCAAGTTGCCACTCCTATGAAGAAACTCAAAGCTAGACCCAAGCCTGGAACTGAGTGCTTCTACTACAAAGGAAATGGTCACTGGAAGTGGAACTGCCCTAGATACTTGGCAGATAAGAAGGATGGCAAAGTGAACAAAAGTATATATTTGATACACATGTTATTGATGTGTACTTTACTAGTGTTTATAGCAACCCCTCAGTATTTGATACTGGTTCAGTTACTAAGAGTAGTAACTCGAAACGGGAGTTGCAAAATAAACAGAGACTAGTTAAGGGCGAGGTGATGATGTGAGTTGGAAGTGATTCCAAGGTTGATAAGATCACCATCGCACACTCCCTTTACCTTTGGGATTAGTGTTGAACCTAAAATAAATGTTATTTGGTGTTTGCATTGAGCATAAATATGATTGGATCATGTTTATTGCAATACGGTTATTCATTTAAGTCAAAGAATAATTGTTGTTCTATTTAGATGAATAAAACCTTCTATGGTCATTCACTCAATATAAATGGTTTATTGAATCTCGATCGTAGTGATACACATATTCATAATATTGAAGCCAAAAGATGTAAAGTTAATAATGATAGTGCAACTTATATGTGGCACTGCCGTTTAGGTCATATTGGTGTAAAGCGCATGAAGAAACTCCATGCTGATGGGCTTTTGGAATCACTTGATTATGAATCATATGATGCTTGCGAACCATGCCTCATGGGCAAGATGACTAAAACTCCGTTCTCCGGAACAATGGAGCAAGCAACTGACTTATTGGGAATAATACATACTGATGTATGCAATCCGATGAGTGTTGAGGCTCGCGGGGGGTATCATTATTTTCTGATCTTCACAGATGATTTGAGCAGATATGGGTATATCTACTTGATGAAACATAAGTCTGAAACATTTGAAAAGTTCAAAGAATTTCAGAGTGAAGTGGAAAATCATCGTAACAAGAAAATAAAGTTTCTGCGATCTGATCGTGGAGGAGAATATTTGAGTTACGAGTTTGGTCTTCATTTGAAACAATGCGGAATAGTTTCGCAACTCACGCCACCTGGAACACCACAGCGTAATGGTGTGTCCGAACGTCATACATGTACTTTATTAGATATGGTACGATCTATGATGTCTCTTACCGATTTACCACTATCGTTTTGTGGTTATGCATTAGAGACAGCCGCATTCACGTTAAATAGGGCACCATCTAAATCCGTCGAGACGACACCGTATGAACTATGGTTTGGCATGAAACCTAAGCTGTCGTTTCTTAAAGTTTGGGGTTGCGATTCTTATGATAAAAAGTTTCAAACCGATAAGCTCGAACCCAAATCAGAGAAATGTGTCTTCATAGGATACCCAAAAGAAACTGTTGGATACACCTTCTATCACAGATCCGAAGGCAAGATATTTTTTTTCTAACAATGGATTCTTTCTAGAGAAGGAATTTCTCTCGAAAGAAGTGAGTGGAAGGAAAGTAGAACTTGATGAGGTAATTGTACCTTCTCCCGAATTGGAAAGTAGTTCATCACAGAAATCAGTTCCAATGATTCCTACACCAATTAGCAAGGAAGCTAATGATGATGATCATGAAACTTCAGATCAAGTTACTACCAAACCGCGTAGGTCAACCAGAGTATGGTCCGCACCAGAGTGGTACAGTAATCTTGTTCTGGAAGTCATGTTACTAGACTATGACGAACCTACGAACTATGAGGAAGCGATGATGAGCCCAGATTCCGCAAAATGGGTTGAGGCCATGAAATCTGAGATGGGGTCCATGTATGAGAACAAAGTATGGACTTTGATTGACTTGATCGATGATCAGTGGCTCATTGAGAATAAATGGATCTTTAAGAGGAAGACGGACGCTGATAGTAGTGTTACTATCTACAAAGCTCGAATTGTCGCAAAAAAATTTCGACAAGTCACTACTAGAAAAAGGGCTAAAGATAATATGGACACTAATGCGCACCATGTATGTGGTGCGCCATTGCTATATAGTAATGGCGCACCACATACAGGTGCGCCATTAGTAATATATTACTAATGGAGCACCTGGTGTGTGGTGCGCCATTAGTAGTTTTGAAAAAAGAAATAAAAAAAATTGTTACTAATGACGCACCGTGGGATAGTGCGCCATTACTAGTTAACATAGTAATGGCGCACCACACCCACCATGCGCCATTAGTAGTTTTGAAAAAAATAAAAAAAAATTATTAGTAATGGCACACCAGTGGACAGTGTGCCATTACTAGTTAAACTAGTAATGGCGCACTGTCCACTGGTGCGCCATTACTAAGTTTTTTTCAAAAAAAGTTTCAAAAGTTTTTTTTATTTTTTTTCAAAACTAGTAATGACGCACCGTGGGTGTGGTGCGCTAGTAATGGCGCACCACTCGCACGGTGCGCCATTACTAACTTGGCCCAAAAATTCCACCGAATGCACACCCCCCCTGGACCGCCTTTTCAGTTAAAAAATAAAAGAAAATGATGGAAATGTCAAAAAAATAAAAGAAAATAAGTTTCCCATGTGATATATGGTCTACTTGTTGGGAAAATTTACAAATATGAATTTCGACTTTATTTGCAAAATCTCTCTGGAATTTGTAAAAAGGGCATAACTTTTGCATACGAGCTCGGATTAAAAAGTTTTCTATATGAAAAATCATCTACCCCGTTAAACATTTTCAAAATCCCCAAAAACCTAACAGAAAAAAAGTTACGGGGCTTTTAAGATCTAGAGGGAAAAATGGAAAAAAATTCAAACTTACTAGTGGCGCACCGTTTGCTAGGTGCGCCACTAGTAACAGAAAAAAATTGGTTTCAAATTTTTTTTGAATTATTTTTCAAAATATGATACGTAATATGATCGGAAAGTTTGAAATATTTTTCAAAATTTCATCATACTCATGAACATGAACAAAGTCCTAGACATCAGCAAGGCTTAATAGGATTGATATGATAGATATATCAACAAGTGCCTGTGAAGTGAGGTGGTGTTGGGGTTGGATAGAATTGCGAAGTTAAGCGTGTTCGGGCTGGAGTAGTGTGAGGATGGGTGACCTTCCAGGAAGTTTGTGACCACATAGTGCGATTTGACTTGAGATTAAGCATATTGACCCGAGATTAAGCCATAGTGACATGATATTAAGAAAAAAACAAAAAAATTAAAAAATTATGAATTTTTTTAAAAAAAATTGTGAATTTTTTTTTAAAAATTTGATACTAATGGCGCATCAGTGGTGCGCCATTAGTAAAAAATTCTAGTGGCGTGATACTAATGGCGCACCAGTAGTGCGCCATTAGTAGGCAAAACTGGTGCGCCATTAGTAGGCCTTTTCCTAGTAGTGAGTTCAAGGTGTTGACTACGATGAGAATTTCGCACTCGTATCGATGCTTAAAAGTCTGTCCTAATCATGTTAGCAGTTGTCGCATTTTATGAAATCTGGCAAATGGATGACAAAACTGCATTCCTTAATGGATTTCTTAAAGAAGAGTTGTATATGATGCAACCAGAAGGTTTTGTCGATCCTAAAGGTACTAACAAAGTGAGCAAGCTCCAGTGATCCATCTATGGACTGGTGCAAGCATCTCAGAGTTGGAATATATGCTTTGATAAAGTGATCAAAGCATATGGTTTTATGCAGACTTGCGGTAAAGCCTGTATTTACAAGAAAGTGAGTGGGAGCACTACAACATTTCTGATAAGTATATGTGAATGACATATTATTGATTGGAAATAATGTAGAATTTTCTGGAAAGCATAAAGGAGTGTTTGAAAGGAGTTTTTCAAAGAAAGAGCTCGATGAAGCTACTTACATATTGAGCATCAAGATCTATAGAGATAGATCAAGACGCTTGATATATTTTCAATGAGTACATACCTTGACAAGATTTTGAAGCAGTTCAAAATGAAACAGTCAAAGAAGGAGTTCTTGACTGTGTTGCAAGGTGTGAAGTTGAGTAAAGATTCAAAACCCGTCTATAGCAGAAAATAGAAAGGGAATGAAAAGTCATTCCCTATGCCTCAGTCATAGGTTCTATAAAGTGTGCTATGCTGTGTACGAGACCTATTGTGTGCGTAACCATAAGTTTGGCAAGAGGGTACAATAGTGATCCAGGAATGGATCACTAGACAACGGTCAAAAATATCCTTAGTGGAATAAGGAAATGTTTCTCGGTTATGGAGGTGACAAAGAGTTCGTCGTAAAGAGTTATGTCGATGCAAGCTTTGACACCGATCTAGATGACTCTAAGTCTCGATCTAGATACATATTGAAAGTCGGAGCAATTAGCTAGAGTAGCTCCGTGCAAAGCATTGTAGACATAGAAAATTTGCAAAATACATACGGCTCTGAATGTGGCATACCCGTTGACTAAATTTCTCTCACAAGCAAAACATGATACTCTTTGGGTGTTAATCACATAGCGATGTGAACTAGATTATTGACTCTAGTAAACCCTTTGGGTGTTAGTCACATGGAGATGTGAACTAATCACATAAAGATGTGAACTATTGGTGTTAAATCACATGACGATGTGAACTAGATTATTGACTCTAGTGCAAGTGGGAGACTGAAGGAAATATGCCCTAGAGGCAATAATAAAGTTATTATTTATTTCCTTATTTCATGATAAATGTTTATTCATGCTAGAATTGTATTAACCGGAAACTTAGTACATGTGTGAATACATAGACAAACTAAGTGTCGCTAGTATGCCTCTACTTGACTAGCTCGTTAATCAAAGATGGTTAAGTTTCCTAGCCATGGACAAGAGTTGTCGTTTGATGAACGAGATCACATCATTAGAGAATGATGTGATTGACTTGACCCATCTGTTAGCTTAGCACGATGATCGTTTAGTTTGTTGCTACTGCTTTCTTCATGACTTATACATGTTCCTCTGACTATGAGATTATGCAACTCCCGAATACCGGAGGAACACTTTGTGTGCTACCAAACGTCACAACGTAACTGTGTGATTATAAAGGTGCTCTACAGGTGTCTCTGATGGTACTAGTTGAGTTGGCATAGATCGAGATTAGGATTTGTCACACCGATTGTCGGAGAGGTATCTCTCGGCCCTCTCGGTAATGCACATCACTCTATGCCTTGCAAGCAATGTGACTAATGAGTTAGTTGCGGGATGATGCATTACAGAAAGACTAAAGAGACTTGCCGGTAACGAGATTGAACTAGGCATTGAGATACCGACGATCGAATCTCGGGCAAGTAACATACCGATGACAAAGGGAACAATGTATGTTGTTATGCGGTTTGACCAATAAAGATCTTCGTAGAATATGTAGGAGCCAATATGAGCATCCAGGTTCCGCTATTGGTTATTGACCGGAAACGAGTCTCGATCATGTCTACATAGTTCTCGAACCCGTAGGGTCCGCATGCTTAACGTTCGGTAACGATCGGTATTATGAGTTTATGTGTTTTGATGTACCGAAGGTTGTTCAGAGTCAGGATGAGATCGGGGACATGAAGAGGAGTCTCGAAATGGTCAACCGTAAAGATCGATATATTGGAAGGCTATATTCGGACATTGGAAAGGTTCCGAGTGATTCGGACATTTTTCGGAGTACCGGGGAGTTATGGGAATTCGTCGGGAGGGTCAATGGGCCTTCATGGGCCTGAGTGGAAATAGAGGGCAGCAAGGAAGTGTGGGGTGCGCCCCCCCTAGGCCCAAACCGAATTGGTTTAGGTCTTTGGGGGCCGGCCCCCTCTTTCCTTCTCCCCTCCTCCTCTTTCCTTCCCCTCCTAGTTGGACTAGGAAAGGGGGAACCTACTCCTAGTAGGAGTAGGATTCCCCCCTTGGGGCGCACCCTATGAGGTCGTCGGCCTCCACCCCTTGCTCCTTTATATACGTGGCCAGGGGGCACCCCATGGACACACAAGTTGATCAGTTGATCTTTTAGCCGTGTGCGGTGCCCCCTCCACCATAATCCACCTCGGTCATATCGTAGCGGTGCTTAGGCGAAGCCCTGCATCGGTAGCATCATCATCACCGTCATCACGCTATCGTGCTGACGGAACTCTTCCTCGAAGCTCTGCTAGATCGGAGTTCGTGGGACGTCACCGAGTTGAATGTGTGCTGAACTCGGAGGTGTCGTATGTTCAGTACTTGTATCGGTCGGATCGTGAAGACGTACGACTACATCAACCGCGTTCTCATAACGCTTCCGCTTACGGTCTATGAGGGTATGAGGACGACAGTCTCCCCTCTCGTTGCTATGCATCACCATGATCTTGCGTGTGCGTAGGATTTTTTTTGAAATTACTACGTTCCCCAACAGGAGGAAGAGGCAACACCGCTGGTCCTCGATGACAGAGTTGAGGGCATGCTGGAGAAGTGGATGATCGCGGGTAAGGTACTGCATCGGAATATACTGAAGGAAATATGCCCTAGAGGCAATAATAAAGTTATTATTTATTTGCTTATATCATGATAAATGTTTATTATTCATGCTAGAATTGTATTAACTGGAAACATGATACATGTGTGAATACATAGACAAACAGAGTGTCACTAGTATGCCTCTACTTGACTAGCTCGTTTATCAAAGATGGTTATGTTTCCTAACCATAGACATGAGTTGTCATTTGATTAATGGGATCACATCATTAGGAGAATGATGTGATTGACTTGACCCATTCCGTTAGCTTAGCACTTGATCGTTTAGTATGTTGCTATTGCTTTCTTCATGACTTATACATGTTCCTATGACTATGAGATTATGCAACTCCCGTTTACCGAAGGAACACTTTGTGTGCTACCAAACATCACAACGTAACTGGGTGATTATAAAGGTGCTCTACAGGTGTCTCTGAAGGTACTTGTTGAGTTGGCGTATTTCAAGATTAGGATTTGTCACTGCGATTGTCGGAGAGGTATCTCTGGGCCCACTCGGTAATGCACATCACTATAAGCCTTGCAAGCATTGTAACAAATGAGTTAGTTGCGGGATGATGTATTACAGAACGAGCAAAGAGACTTGCCGGTAACGAGATTGAACTAGGTATTCAGATACCGACGATCGAATCTCGGGGAAGTAACATACCGATGACAAAGGGAACAACGTATGTTGTTATGCGGTTTGACCGATAAAGATCTTCGTAGAATATGTAGGAACTAATATGAGCATCCAGTTTCCGCTATTGGTTATTGACCGGAGACGTGTCTCGGTCATGTCAACATAGTTCTCGAACCCGTAGAGTCCGTGATACGTCTCCAACGTATCTATAATTTTTGTTTGTTCCATGCTATATTATATTCTGTTTTGGAAATTATTGGGCTTTATTATACACTTTTATATTATTTTTGGGACTAATCTATTAACCGGAGGCTCAGCCCAAAATTGTTGTTTTTTGCCTATTTCAGAGTTTCGCAGAAAAAGAATATCAAAGGGAGTCCAAACGGAATGAAACCTTCGGGAACGTGATTTTCGGAACGAACGTGATCCAGAGGACTTGGACCCTACGTCAAGAAAGAAACCAGGAAGGCACGAGGTAGGGGGCATGCCTACCCCCCCCCCCAGGCGCGCCCTCCACCCTCGTGGGGCCCACGTTGCTCCACCGACATACTTTTTCCTCCTATATATACCTACGTACCCCCAAACTACCAGATACGGAGCCAAAACCCTAATTCCACTGCCGCAACCTTCTGTACCCGTGAGATCCCATCTTGCGGCCTTTTCCGGAGCTCCGCCAAAGGGCGCATCGATCACAGAGGGCTTCTACATCAACACCATAGCCTCTCCGATGATGTGTGAGTAGTTTACCTCAGACCTTCGGGTCCATAGTTATTAGCTAGATGGCTTCTTCTCTCTTTTTGAATCTCAATACAATGTTCTCCCCCTATCTTGTGGAGATCTATTCGATGTAATCTTATTTTGCGGTGTGTTTGTTGAGACCGATGAATTGTGGGTTTATGATCAAGTTTATCTATGAACAATATTTGAATCTTCTCTGAATTCTTTTATGTATGATTGGTTATCTTTGCAATTCTCTTCGAATTATCAGTTTGGTTTGGCCTACTAGATTGATCTTTCTTGCAATGGGATAAGTGCTTAGCTTTGGGTTCAATCTTGCGGTGTCCTTTCCCAGTGACAGTAGGGGCAGCAAGGCACATATTATATTGTTGCCATCGAGGATAACAAGATGGGGTTTATATCATATTGCATGAGTTTATCCCTATACATCATGTCATCTTGCTTAAAGCGTTACTCTGTTCTCTTGAACTTAATACTCTAGATGCATGATGGATAGCGGTCGATGTGTGGAGTAATAGTAGTAGATGCAGGCAGGAGTCGGTCTACTTGTCTCAGACGTGATGCCTATATACATGATCATACCTAGATATTCTCATAACTATGCTCAATTATGTCAATTTCTCAATAGTAATTTGTTTCTAGAAATCTTTATGGTTTGAATTTGTGGATGATTATACAAAAAATTTATGCCGGGTTGAATTTTGCTTCTAGAAATCTTTTAGATTCGGCCGCGGGAGGCACTTTCATTGATATCACTTTAGGAGAAGCTACTAAACTCCTAGATAATATTATGGTTAATTATTCTCAATGGCACACTGAAAGATCTACTAAGAAAGTGCATGCGATAGAAGAAATTAATGTTTTGAGTGGAAAGATGGATGGACTTATAAAATTATTTTCTAATAAAAGTTTTTCTTCTGATCCTAATGATATGCCTTTGTCTACTTTGATTGAGAATAATAATGAATCTATGTATGTGAATTGTTGTTCGCGCTACGGACCCAATTTTCAACAACGGACCCAGCGTCAATACGCGCCACGACCCTCACCCCCCACCCCGCCACACGACACAACCACCCCCGCAACACAGCCCCCGCCCCCCCCGCCAACCCACCGCCTCCCCGCCACGCCAACCCCCCAACCCCCCCCACCCCACCAACCCACCCCTCGACCCGCCCCCACACCACGCCCCCCCAACACCCAAACGCGCCACGACGCAACCCCCCCCGCCACCACCTTATAGAGTAATCATAATCAACGCCCACCGCTAAGCATATACTCAGTAATTATAATAAGATGCCCTCTGATTTGAATCTAGTGTTTAGATTTATGATACGCAAAAATTTCAATGCTTTCTTGAAGAA
Source organism: Triticum urartu (assembly GCF_003073215.2). NCBI lineage: Eukaryota > Viridiplantae > Streptophyta > Magnoliopsida > Poales > Poaceae > Triticum > Triticum urartu. The sequence continues at coordinate 509,826,754 of NC_053025.1, read as the reverse complement.
AATTGCTTAAGATTTGATGAATTGGCTAGGAATGTTGATAGAATTTCTCTTGATGTTGATTCTTTGAAACTTAGATCTATTCCACCTAAGCATAATATAAATGAGTCTCTCAAAGCCATGAGAATTTCCATTGATGAGTGCAAAGAAAGAACCGCTAGGATGCATGCTAAGAAAGATTGTCTTGTGAAAGCGTGTTCTTCTAGTTTCTATGAAAATAAAGATGAAGATCTAAAAGTTATTGATGTGTCCCCTATTAAATCTTTGTTTTGCAATATGAATCTTGATAATGATGGGACTGAATATGATCCACCCTTACCTAGAAGGCATTCCAAAAATTCAGAGTCTTTAGATCTTGATGCTAAAATTGTTAAAAGTGGGATTGAAGAGGTCAAAACTTTAAATATCAATGAACCCACTATTTTGGATTTCAAGGAATTTAATTATGATAATTTTGTTTTGTGTTTTGATGTTTGGTGATGATCGGTATTATGAGTTTTTGTGTTTTGATGTACCGAAGGTAGTTCGGAGTCCCGGATATGATCACGGACATGACGAGGAGTCTCAAAATGGTCGAGACGTAAAGATCGATATATTGGATGACTATATTTGGATACCGGAATGGTTCCGGGTGAGATCGGGAATATACCGGAGCACCGAGAGGTTATCGGAACCCCCCGGGAGGTATATAGGCCTTATTGGGCTTTAGTGGAAAGGAGGGGAAAGGATCAAGGGAGGTGGTGCCCCCCCCAAGCCCAATCCGAATTGGGAGGGGGGCCGGCCCCCTTTCCTTCCTCCCTCCTTCCTCTTCCTTCCCTCTCCTACTCCAAGTTGGAAAGGGGGGAATCCTACTCCCGGTGGGAGTAGGACTCCCCTTGGCGCGCCTCTCCCTGGATGGCCGCCTCCTCCCCCTTGCTCCTTTATATACGGGGGCAGGGGCACCCCATAGGCACACAATTGATCATTGATCCCTTAGCCGTGTGCGGTGCCCCCTCCACCATAATCCACCTCGATCATATCATAGTGGTGCTTAGGCGAAACCCTGCGTCGGTAGCATCATCATCACCGTCACCACGCCGTCGTGCTGACGAAACTCTCCTGTGAAACTTTGCTGGATCGGAGCTTGCGGGACGTCATCGAGTTGAACGTGTGCAGAACTCGGAGGTGCCGTGCGTTCGGTACTTGGATCGGTCGGATCGTGAAGACGTGCGACTACATAAACCGTGTTGTGCTAACGCTTCCACTTTCGGTCTACGAGGGTACGTGGACACACTCTCCCCTCTCGTTGCTATGCATCACCATGATCCTGCGTGTGCGTAGGAATTTTTTTGAAATTACTACGTTCCCAACAGTGGCATCCGAGCCTGGTTTTATGTGTAGATGTTATAGCACGAGGAGAACACAAGTGAGTTGTGGGCGATACAAGTCATACTACTTACCAGCATGTCATACTTTGGTTCGGTGGTATTGTTGGATGAAGCGGACCGGACCAACATTACGTGTACGCTTACGCGAGACTGGTTCTACCGATGTGCTTTGCACACAGGTGGCTGGCGGGTGTCAGTTTCTCCAACTTTAGTTGAACCGAGTGTGGCTACGCCCGGTCCTTGCGAAGGTTAAAACAACACTAACTTGACAAACTATCGTGGTGGTTTTGATGCGTAGGTAAGAACGGTTCTTGCTCAGCCCGTAGCAGCCACGTAAAACTTGCAACAACTAAGTAGAGGACGTCTAACTTGTTTTTGTAGGGCATGTTGTGATGTGATATGGTCAAGACATGATGCTACATTTATTGTATGAGATGATCATGTTTTGTAACCGAGTTATTGGCAACTGGCAAGAGCCATTTGGTTGTCACTTTATTGTATGCAATGCAATCGCCATGTAATTGCTTTACTTTATCACTAAGCGGTAGCGATAGTCGTAGAAGCAATAGTTGGCGACACAAAAATGATGCTACGATGGAGATCAAGGTGTCGCGCCGGTGACGATGGTGATCATGACGGTACTTCAGAGATGGAGATCACAAGCACAAGATGATGATGGCCATATCATATCATTTATATTGATTGCATGTGATGTTTATCCTTTATGCATCTTATTCTGCTTTGTTTGACGGTAGCATTATAAGATGATCTCTCACTAAATTTCAAAGTAAAAGTGTTCTCCATGAGTATGCACCATTGCCAAAGTTTGTCGTGCCGAGACACCACGTGATGATCGGGTGTGATAAGCTCTACGTTCATCTACAACGGGTGCAAGCCAGTTTTGCACACGCAGAATACTCAGGTTAAACTTGACGGGCCTAGCATATGCAGATATGGCCTCGGAACACTGAGACCAAAAGGTCGAGCGTGAATCATATAGTATATATGATCAACATAGTGATGTTCACCATTGAAAACTACTCCATCTCACGTGATGATCGGACATGGTTTAGTTGATTTGGATCACGTGATCACTTAGATGATCTCAGGGATGTCTATCTAAGTGGGAGTTCTTAAGTAATATGATTAATTAAACTTAAATTTATCATGAACTTAGTACCTGATAGTATTTTGCTTGTCTATGTTGATTGTAGATAGATGGACTGTGTTGTTGTTCCGTTGAATTTTAATGTGTTCCTAGAGAAAGCAAAGTTGAAAGATGATGGTAGCAATTACACGGACTGGGTCCGTAACTTGAGGATTACCCTCATTGCTGCACAGAAGAATTACGTCTTGGAAGCACCGCTGAGTGCCAAACCTGCTGCAGGAGCAACACCAGATGTTATGAACATCTGGTAGAGCAAAGCTGATGACTACTCGATAGTTCAGTGTGCGATGCTTTACGGCCTAGAATCGGGATTTCAACGCCGTTTTGAACGTCATGGAGCATATGAGATGTTCTAGGAGTTGAAGTTAATATTTCAAGCAAATGCCCAGATTGAGAGATATGGAGTCTCCAATAAGTTCTATAGCTGCAAGATGGAGGAGAATAGTTCTGTCAGTGAACATATACTCAAAATGTCTGGGTATCATAATCACTTGACTCAACTGGGAGTTAATCTTCCTGTTGATAGTGTCATTGACAGAGTTCTTCAATCGCTGCCACCAAGCTACAAAAGCTTCTTGATGAACTATAATATGCAAGGGATGAACAAGACAATTCCCGAGCTCTTCGCAATGCTAAAAGCAGCGGAGGTAGAAATCAAGAAGGAGCATCAAGTGTTGATGGTTAACAAGACCACCAGTTTAAAAAAAGGGCAAAGGGAAGAAGAAGGGGAACTTCAAGAAGAACAACAAACAAGTTGCTGCTCAGGAGAAGAAACCCAAGTCTGGACCTAAGCCTGAGACTGAGTGCTTCTACTACAAACAGACTGGTCACTGGAAGCGGAACTGCCCCAAGTATTTGGCGGATAAGAAGGATGGCAAGGTGAACAAAGGTATATGTGATATACATGTTATTGATGTGTACCTTACCAGAACTCGCAGTAGCACCTGGGTATTTGATACTGGTTCTGTTGCTAATATTTGCAACTCGAAACACGGACTACAGATTAAGCGAAGACTGGCTAAGGACGAGGTGACGATGCGCGTGGGAAATGGTTCCAAAGTCAATGTGATCGCCGTCGGCACGCTACCTCTACATCTACCTTGGGATTAGTTTTAGACCTAAATAATTGTTATTTGGTGCCAGCGTTAAGCATGAACATTATATCTGGATCTTGTTTGATGCGAGACGGTTATTCATTTAAATCTGAGAATAATGGTTGTTCTATTTATATGAGTAATATCTTTTATGGTCATGCACCCTTGAAGAGTGGTCTATTTTTGTTGAATCTTGATAGTAGTGATACACATATTCATAATGTTGAAGCCAAAAGAAGCAGAGTTGATAATGATAGTGCAACTTATTTGTGGCACTGCCGTTTGGGTCCTATTGGTATAAAGCGCATGAAGAAACTCCATACTGATGGACTTTTGGAACCACTTGATTATGAATCACTTGGTACTTGCGAACCATGCCTTATGGGCAAGGTGACTAAAACGCCATTCTCCAGAACTATGGAGCGAGCAACAGATTTTTCAGAACTCATACATACTGATGTATGTGGTCCGATGAATATTGAGGCTCACGGCAGGTATCATTATTTTCTCACCTTCACAGATGATTTGAGCAGATATGGGTATATCTACTTAATGAAACATAAGTCTGAAACATTTGAAAAGTTCAAAGAATTTCAGAGTGAAGTGGAAAATCATCGTAACAATAAAATAAAGTTTCTACGTTCTGATCGTGGAGGAGAATATTTGAGTTATGAGTTTGTTCTACATTTGAAACACTGCGGAATAGTTTTGCAACTCACGCCACCCGGAACACCACAGCGTAATGGTGTGTCCAAACTTCATAATCGTACTTTACTAGATATGGTGCGATCTATGATGTCTCTTATTGATTTACCGCTATCATTTTGGGGTTATGCTTTAGAGACGGCTGCATTCACGTTAAATAGGGCACCATCAAAATCCGTTGAGACGACGCCTTATGAACTATGGTTTGGCAAAAAAACCAAAGTTGTCGTTTCTTAAAGTTTGGGGCTGCGATGCTTATTTGAAAAAGCTTCAACCTGATAAGATCGAACCCAAATCGGAGAAATGTGTCTTCATAGGATACCCAAAGGAAACTGTTGGGTACACCTTCTATCACAGATCCGAAGGCAAGACATTCGTTGCTAAGAATGGATCCTTTCTAGAGAAGGAGTTTCTCTCGAAAGAAGTGAGTGGGAGGAAAGTAGAACTTGATGAGGTAACTGTACCTACTCCCTTATTGGAAAGTAGTTCATCACAGAAACCGGTTCCTGTGACACCTACACCAATTAGTGAGGAAGCTAATGATGATGATCATGAAACTTCAGATCAAGTTACTACCGAACCTCTAGGTCAATCAGAGCAAGATCCGCACCATAGTGGTACGGTAATCCTGTTCGGAGGTCATGTTACTTGACCATGACGAACCTACGAACTATGAGGAAGCGATGATGAGCCCAGATTCCACAAAATGGCTTGAGGCCATGAAATCTGAGATGGGATCCATGTATGAGAACAAAGTATGGACTTTGGTTGACTTGCCCGATGATCGGCAGGCCATCAAAAATAAATGGATCTTCAAGAAGAAGACAGACGTTGATGGTAATGTTACTGTCTACAAAGCTCGACTTGTTGCGAAAGGTTTTCGACAAGTTCAAGGAGTTGACTACGATGAGACCTTCTGACCAGTAGCGATGCTTAAGTCCGTCTGAATCATGTTAGCTATTGCCGCATTTTATGATTATGAAATTTGGCAAATGGATGTAAAGACTGCATTCCTGAATGGATTTCTGGAAGAAGAGTTGTATATGATGCAACCTGAAGGTTTTATTGATCCAAAAGGTGCTAACAAAGTGTGCAAGCTCCAGTGACATTTATGGACTAGTACAAGCCTCTTGGAGTTGGAATAAACGTTTTGATCGTGTGATCAAAGCATATAGTTTTATACAGACTTTTGGAGAAGCCTGTATTTACAAGAAAGTGAGTGGGAGCTCTGTAGCATTTCTAATATTATATGTGGATGACGTATTGTTGATTGGAAATGATATAGAATTTCTGGATAGAATAAAAGGATACTTGAATAAGAATTTTTCAATGAAAGACCTCGGTGAAGCTGCTTACATATTGGGCATCAAGATCTATAGAGATAGATCAAGACGCTTAATTGGACTTTCACAAAGCACATACCTTGACAAAGTTTTGAAAAGATTCAAAATGGATCAAGCAAAGAAAGGGTTCTTTCCTGTGTTACAAGGTGTGAATTTGAGCAAGACTCAATGCCTGACCACTGCAGAAGATAGAGATAAAATGAAAGATGTTCCCTATGCTTCAGCCATAGGCTCTATCATGTATGCAATGTTGTGTACCAGACCTGATGTGTGCCTTGCTATTAGTTTAGCAGGGAGGTACCAAAGTAATCCAGGAGTGGATCACTGGACAGCGGTCAAGAACATCCTGAAATACCTGAAAAGGACTAAGGATATGTTTCTCGTTTATGGAGGTGACAAAGAGCTCATCGTAAATGGTTACGTTGATGCAAGCTTTGACACTGATCCGGACGATTCTAAATCGCAAACCGGATACGTGTTTATATTGAACGGTGGAGCTGTCAGTTGGAGCAGTTCTAAACAGAGCGTCGTGGCGGGATCTACATGTGAAGCGGAGTACATTGCTGCTTCGGAAGCAGCGAATGAAGGAGTCTGGATGAAGGAGTTCATATCCGATCTAGGTGTCGTACCTAGTGCATCGGGTCCAATGAAAATCTTTTGTGACAATACTGGTGACATTTGCCTTGGAAAAGAAATCCAGATTTCACAAGAGAACCAAGCACATCAAGAGACGCTTCAACTCCATCCGGGATCAAGTCCAGGTGGGAGACATAGAGATTTGCAAGATACATATGGATCTGAATGTTGCAGACCCGTTGACTAAGCCTTTTCCACGAGCAAAACATGATCAACACCAAGGCTCCATGGGTGTTAGAATCATTACTGTGTAATCTAGATTATTGACTCTAGTGCAAGTGGGAGACTGAAGGAAATATTCCCTAGAGGCAATAATAAAGTTATTATTTATTTCCTTATATCATGATAAATGTTTATTATTCATGCTAGAATTGTATTAACTAGAAACATGATACATGTGTGAATACATAGACAAATAGAGTGTCACTAGTATGCATCTACTTGACTAGCTCGTTTATCAAAGATGGTTATGTTTCCTAACCATAGACATGAGTTGTCATTTGATTAACGGGATCACATCATTAGGAGAATGATGTGATTGACTTGACCCATTCCGTTAGCTTAGCACTTGATCGTTTAGTATGTTGCTATTGCTTTCTTCATGACTTATACATGTTCCTATGACTATGAGATTATGCAACTCCC